>NW_024879272.1:607595-653442 GCF_018340385.1 Cyprinus carpio | reverse complement strand
TACATTGCTTTGTATTACTTTACGAGATTATGATTTTCAACATTGTTATATAGGCTCCTCGCAGCACTCTGATAGAGCAGCTCATAGATGAAATGGCACTTTCAAAAAAGCATGTTTGAGAGTCATCAACCGATCTGTGGAAATAATGCTGGAGCTCTTGGAAAAAACAGTGAACCTAGTCTCATATGAGAGGAGAACCTGAATCCAGAGAGTAGCATCGCCCATAGACGACCCTTCTGAAAAGGGGAGCTAAGCAAACTACCACCTAGAATCTCCTGTAAATAGCCCCTCATGTTGAGTAAGCCATGCTTGAAGTGTATAAACAAATACACTGGCTGAATGGTTTTTTCCAAGGAACCAAGGTCTAATCATCTCAAGAAAGGGAACGGGACGAGTACTAACCCCTAACCATACAGGATTTCAGAAAGTGCCAGAGCCTCATGCGTACACTCTACCTTCGCCAATATGCTGGATTTTTAGAAAGCGCGCAAAGCGTTTTTCACGTGCACACTGACCACCATGTGGTTTCTAGAAAGTACACAGAGCTAAGTGTGTGCACCTAAAGGTTCCTAAGATCGCAGAGGCGCTGAACCGCTCACGTGGACGAGGCAAGCTCACTCATTATAAACCTCCAGCGAGGGGGGATCCATCACCCGAGGCAGGCATATACAAGACAGACTTCTGTAATCAAGCACCTTTTCACATTTCCCGCTGGAATGCGTCCAGCAACCTGCTGCCAGGAGATACCCTCAGGGTGATCTGGCCGACACATCCATGAAATTCCTGCAGTGCTGTGCCAGGCCTGATGATCAAGGAGGCCCCGCAGACAACCTGTGATCTCAGCCGCTTAATACCGAACATGAAGCCGGATGGTTGGCGCTGACGAAAGTGTTTAGTAAACACTGTAACCTGAGCACTGCAAAGGAAACTCACAGAGTTTATTAGTAGACACATAACCACAAGGTTACTTTATGACCCCCCCCTCCTGCGCTGGAGCTCCTCAAGTGTCCGGGAACGAGTGGTTGATACCTCAGTATCACTATGACTCAGACTGAGAACGCTCGCCTCGTCTGGTTACCGGGGATTAGAAAGTGAGGATCACATCCCTTAGGTCTCTGCTTATCCACCTGACATCAGACGAGAACCTGCGCACTGATACATCCCGTAGGATCTCTTAACCCCCTGTGACCCCCTGCCTCGACAGGTGCCCGCGTGGGGGAGGAGCGTGAGTCGCGACACTAGCCTTCTGTGCCCGTCTTTGATCCTCAGATCGGAGACAGGCCAGTGACCACTATGTTGTTCTATAGAGGCCTCAGACCTGACCTTCGTGGAACGAAGATCTGAAAGCAGCGGACTGTGCGCCTTCGTCTCCCCGAACTTCTCGATCACCGTCTCAACGAAAGAAATACCGAAAAGTTCAGCCCAAGGACGAACAGAACTCCTGAGCATCGAGAAGAAATCCTTTTCTTTCTTCCCGATGTCTGCCAGGTTCATCCACAGATGTCTCTCTGCCACCACCATGCCGCCATGGTCCTGCGCTTGGCAGAGGCGGACCCTGCTTGGTAGCCCGGAGAGAGCAGCTCGTGGTGCGCGCGCAGCTCGGCTACCTGATCAGGAAAAGGCCGTGTCGCCTTTATTCAGGATCTCTTAGCAGATCAGTCTGATATGCTTGAAGCATTTTATTTTGTAATAAAGCCACAGCCTGACCTGCTGCTGCGCAGCATGCCCCTGCCCATTTAAGCAAGATGCATTGCTTGAAGATGCTTAGATGGCAAGGATGGGGATAAGAGAGGATGTCTCCCACCCCCGCAGAATGAAAGACTCCTTCTGCCGGGGGCATCCCTCATAGCCGTTTCCCCCCCCCCGCATCGCCTCGATGTCCGGCAAAACTCTTAATGCGAAACCGATGGATTCGAGAAGAAAACGGCCTTTTCACATTTCCTTTCGATCTCTGTATGGAGATCAGCAGACAGGAAGGCTCACCTGAGCTGGAGGAGGGCTACCTCGCGTTGTCTGAAAAGATAAACACTCATCGAGAGCACAGCAGATCCATAAAACTCCAACAGCTCTTACATACGCAGAGCAGAGGAATTGCGAAGGCTCAGCCTCAGCTTTCTTCCACCAGCCCTCAAATTATCTCCTGCTTTGCACAACCTGCGGCTAAGAACCCAAGCAGAGCACTAACCTCAGTATTCCGAAAGTGTTAAAGATAGAACATCCATCCGTCCCCCCGAGGCTCTCTCTCGTCCGACTGCCAATTATGAGGCGCGAAGGGAAAGTCCCTCTTTTAACCATTATTCAGACAGATCCACCTGACAATGTCACGAGCTACATTCTCCTCAGTGCCTCAGCAAAGCGGCGGGTTCCTGAACCCGGCGGAAAGCCAGATGGACTTATGCCTTTTATTTTTTTTTTGTATTGGAAAGAGAGACAAAACGAAGCGGAGCGGACGTTTATTTTACCTCTTGAAAAACGCGCGCAATGCACGCCAGATTGCCTACTCAAAGACATCTTCCGTAGTGCTGACGCTTTAACCCCAACAAATTATGTAAAGATCGTTGTGTGTCATCGGCGTGGT
Source organism: Cyprinus carpio (assembly GCF_018340385.1). Taxonomy (NCBI): domain Eukaryota; kingdom Metazoa; phylum Chordata; class Actinopteri; order Cypriniformes; family Cyprinidae; genus Cyprinus; species Cyprinus carpio. Next base: position 650,864 of record NW_024879272.1, on the reverse strand, counting down.
CCAAATAATGCCGGACACGGATGCATACATTGTCTAAAACGCTTGCTAGTAGTCGCCATGATATACAGAGAAAGAGGCTCTTAACCGGTTCTTTCAGATGCACCGCTTCAACAAAACGTCAGTGAAGACGAAGAAGAGAATACGTGTTTTCCCAGTGCCTGTTTTATAGATAGTCCGCACTCGGTAGTGACGTCAGAAGGCTTCCGCCGGCCACCGCGTTGGTGGTTTTTCATTTTGTATGCTTCATACACGGGTCACACGAGGTTTTCCCCATAGCACCCCATATGACGCAGTTCGAAGTTCCCTTAAGGGAACTCCTCTTCTCGCATCCGCCTAGACCCTCGACACAAACTCTAAGGGTCCCTCGATCGAAAACATGAGATCAAGTAATAACAAACTTTTTGAACTTATCAGAGTCATTTTTCCTGGGGGGGGGGTGGTGATGCGAGTGCTCGGATGGCGGCCAGGGCCGCGCCACCACGATGAAGATGATGCGGCAATGCGCGTCGTCGGAAAAGGCTTAGCCAGTTCTTCGGCATGATTACAAGAGATCCAGCCGAGACGAGTGGGGACAGTTTCGTGCTGTAGCCAGTCATCTCCCACCAGAGGAGGATCCCATTCAGTGGTGGAACGAACAGCACAAGCGCTTCACAAAAACTTAGTCTTACACATATAACCGTTACGTTGTGTGTCCGCGGCCAACTTCTGTGCCGTCCGAAACGCGTTTTCCCTTTCCCCTCTTCCTCCGCACTCCTGCGCGTCATTGTGTAACAGACTAAGGAGGCCGATTTTTCCCCGATCACATGTTGACATGCTTGTGGTTCCTTAACAAGAAACATGTAAAACAATAGAAAGAACGCACAAAAGATTTGCTGACAGTTTTAAAAAAAGGTTCAAATTTAAATTGTAGCCTAGGCTTAACTTTCTGTACAATAGCCTAATTGCTGCGGGGCGCTTTATTTAAGTTTTTTTGTTCACACTTTTTTTTTTTTTTTTTGCTTTTGCTGGCTGTACTTTTTGTTTTTGTTGCACACATTGTTTAAAGTGTTCTTTAGCTGGTACCAAACACGATGTAGCTTTAAAGTGTTTAAGCTTATTGTGTATAAGCTTGTTCAAAACTGACGGAAACAATTAAATTTTACTGACAATATAACGTCTTGTGCTGTCATTCTAAACTTTAATTAACTAAACGACTATTCGAATATTCGTTTTTTTGTGCTTGCACTTTGTCTATATTCCGAAATTGATATTTGCGGAAAAACGCCCATGCCCTACTCGAACAGTGAAGAAATGATCAAAAGGTGCATGAACCAGACTGCATAACAAGTTGGTTTTTGAATGCGTGATTACATGGCAGCCAGTCAGAATTGATGAGATGAATATGCCGCTCGCCAGGAAACGCCTCCTGCTAGGCCTGATGGTGCAGCTGGTCTGCCACAATATCGCTCTCCAATTAGCATCCGCAGAGAGTCTGAAGCTCTCTGACCGTGGCCTGGATCTGAAAGGGAAACATAGTACAAACAATACAGAGTGAGAAATACCAAGCTAACTCTTTTAAAAGGGTTAAATAGCCTTACATGGCAGGCAAGTTTATATTTTTGACATAATTAAAACATGCCCTAGATAACCTTTCATATGCCCTACCAACACCACAAGAAAAAAAAATATAGTCAGGAGAGACAACTTGGTAATATGTCTGTGGGAGGTATATAGAATGGAACACTTTGAGGGATCATTAATAAACAACCAATGCCTTGACAAACAACCCAATAATAAAAAAAAAAAAACAAATCTTTATTTCTTGTGCACAAGAAAACACATGGTTCCATTTCATTTTTTTTTCTTGTCATTTTTTTGTCAAGCCCGTGATTATATTGAATTACAGCTGATGTCCTGTGTTAATTCTAAACATCTATCCCTTCCAATTATGTAATACCCTAGTATTTCCCTAAGTCCACCGCTGATGGTTATTGTCAACTTATGGGACCAATTGATGCATAATACAGTAGCTTGTTCGTGTGTTGTCATGTCTTTCTATCATGGCCTTAAGAAATGCCTGTGTCATGCCCAACATATAGGCATGTGTTAGTATGTCTCCAATACTTAACTAGCCCACCATTAACTAGTGGGTCCCTACAAAGTCTTTACATGGGTGGCCCGCCCAAGAATATGACACAAGAACCTCAAACTAATACTGCGGCAACTTAATTTAAATTAATCATGGGGAACAAAGAGTGAAAATGGAGTTTTAACTTAATTGAGCCAGTTCAGATTATTTGGATCATCTAAGGAAGCCCATTTACGCACCTTTCATTAAACCTGATCACACTAATAATTTAACATAATGATCTGTTGTGCTGTTAAATATTGTTCATACTAGATTTATTATGGCTTATACATTTACTTGTTGGTGTTATTTCTAATGTGTCTAACAATATCAAGGCTTATGTGTCAATAAAATAGTTAGGTTTTAATTAACCTTCCCATACCATTTCTAAACTTTTTAACGAAGCACAAACCCACTTTCTTTTTCCTGCCTTTTTTTCTAGGATAGTTCAAACAGTGTTCTGTGTTCAAAGCCCCCAATCACTATTATAGGTACAGAACAATTACATCACTAATGGTATAGGCAATTAAAATTTATGTTTGCCTCTATTCCCGCGAGATGACTTTTCCTAGGCGATCCTTCTCTTTTCCTGTAGGATTCCTTTCAAACTCCCCTTACAATCTCTGATATTGTGTCTTCGTTGGCATTCTTCTTTTCTCTTGCGTGTGGCCTTGCCTACTGCAACTTGCCCTCTTTCGTTGCCTATATTTAGGTCTGGAGTGTCGTGCTAACTGCCGTTGCACCCACTCTCTACTGGGTGATGGACCAATGGTCCACCCCATGTTGCTTATGGTAAGTTCTTCAATAATCGTTACTCCTTCGACCTTCCGACACGCACAGGTACACCGTCTGGATATACCAGCTATTGATTTTTCTATTGTAGGCGGACATTGAAAGCCACACATCCTATCTATCCCGCGCGGCGCCTAGATGGGGCGTAGTACCACGATGTTTTTGATCCAAGAATGCTTCATACAAGTAAATTAATGTACGTCGTCGCTAGCGTGACATCTGTTGACAACTGCTGGGCGCCTGTGTGCGCTTCTACTTCTTGTTGTTTGATTTATATGATGGCCCCAAAGTTTAGCACAACTGACTACCAGAATTCTGTTGTAGCTAGAGACCAAAATCTGCCATGATTGAATACCATTTTATACTTTGAAAACATAAAACGTGCAATACTGGAAATAGCGTGATCAACACGTGCACAATATGGTGTGTGACATGTGAGCTCGGACAAAGATGACGGTTAACGATTCTGAGCATTAAGCAAAATAATAGCAAATAATTTGTCTCAGGGCCCAGAGTCATTCACATACTATTTACTGAAATACAGTCAATGGGCTCTAACGCAACAGCTCCACAATCAATGACCCGACGCGTTGTTCCAGCCCTACATACTGGGTTTTGTGCGTTGCCGGCCCGTTCCATAAGCTCCAGTCCTGAGCGTAACACAACTCAGCCAGCTGCCACCAAACTCAGTGTGCGACACCATCCTGTTTCTCCCAGTCCGGTCATTAATATGAGCTCAGCTTCCCCAATTAAGATCCACCGATCGCTAGTTCTCAAACCGTTTTCATTTCAAGGACCCCCAGTTTGATATGCAACGTAGAACCTAACATTAGCCGTTAGCTAGCGTTAACATTAGCTAACTTAGCCAACCATCCCTTTTTTCGACGGGCTGAATACAGTCTCGGAGTTTCTTTGTCAATTACTTGTTGGACAGACACCTAATTACCTAATCCCCACCTTCCATTATTGGTGATAATGTCAAAGAATTTCATTCTTACCTCTTCTTCGTGGCAGGGGCAAAAGCCAACAGGTGCAGCAGCAGTGACCAACGCACTTCTCTCATCCCAGCGAAATTACAATTGGCGCCAATCCCGCCCTCCAATCTTCTTCTTCTATTTTTTGCTGGCGGTTTGACAATCTTGTGTTGTATTACCGCCACCTAGCTTGGCCTGCAGTTAACCCACAGATTATTATTTCCTTATACTATTAAAGTTTGCTTTTTAAAAGCCTGTGATCTTGTAAAAGATAAAAATTTATTTGTTCAGGTCCTATCCCCTGCCCAATCCCTTTCCTAACCTTAACCACTCGAGTGGAAAAGTCTAATCAATCGTGAGCCTTGCATGACCGCTTCTGTAGGCGGGTCTTGCTCTACCAGGTCACGTCCTCCGCGCGGCAACGTTCAGCTTTTTTTTCGTACGGTTACTGCACTGCCCGCTTGTGTGGAGTGGGGGGCAGAAATGGCTACGAGTTTGGAAAAACAGCAAAGCCTCGTTAAGGAAAGTTCAACAAAGTTGTCTTTTGAGCACAATCCATGGCGTATTGTTGTGATGAGGTTTACGTTTTTGACTGAACTCAAAATGTGTAATTAATGAATTGTATGGCTTGATGTTCAGAAATCACCACATTTTGTAATTTGAACATTAGGTAAACCATCCTACATTCATTTGGCCTGAATTGATTACTTCTTTTCTTTAAATTTTGCGCGTGAGACTAAAATTGAGATATGAATTGAGCTATACTATTAAGAATGTCGCCTATTGAGACTAATGTGAGGCTTGCACTACTCCTATTTTTTCTTTTTGCTGACCACTGAAAGAGACACTGTTAATAGAATCTGAGACTCAAATAGTGAATGCAGTACGAGACATTCGCACTTAATAGAACTGAGATCAATTGAGACTATTGGAAGCGGCACGTATGTCTCATTTGCTCTTAGTTTAGATCAGGAAAAGAGACGCTGTAGATAGAATTTTAGAGAACTTGCACTGTGCTCATGTGGACTTACTTCCAGGAAGCGACATTTGAGAAGAATGAGAAAACCACTTTGGTCCTCAATTATTGCTCATGTATATCTAGGAGATGTAAATGTGACTTAAAGGAGATCTCATCTTTCAATATTGTACTTTTGCTATGGGAAACAAACAAGAGTAAGATCTGCCCACCATGAATGGTATAATAATTCAAACAATCCACCCAAATCAATTATCAAATAATAATCTTACCTTTACAATAACATCTGGAAGGCTGGCTGTCATTCTAGAGAGCTCATCTTTCAGGGCAAGTGTCTTTGACATTAGCAGTGCCGGCGCTGTGGTGGGGCATTCGAGGGCCGTGCCCCCCCTAGCGGTCATTGATGCCCCTTCCTACAAGGCCATGGCGTGTCCCAAAAAAAAATCCCCTTTTAGTTTATTATTTTGATATTAAATAGTTCACATACTGGAACTACATAGTAAATAAAATAAAACAGAATGGTGGAAATAGCATCATTTTGGTGCGCATGGGGCACGTACTAAACTTTCGTCATGGTGAATTGCTTATTGTCTCCGAGGCTAACTTGTTACATATTGATTTGGCAAATCGCGCAGCGCAAATCCATTTCAAGTTGAAGACAGGTTGTTCCGCCGTCTATTATTAGATGACAGGGTTGTTAGCAGCTAATTAAAAAAAAAAAAAAAAAAAAACCGGTACGTACCTGTTGTGTTGATGAATGCTTGTGGGTTCATCAAGCTGCATTTGTGTTTTATACTTTGCTACTGTCGGTAAAAGATTATACGGGCTTATTTCAATTTTCTGCTTGGTGTCGTCATAAACTGTTGGGAGGTGTGTAACACCAGTTAAACACCAAGTATTAGCATAAAGTTATAGCAGAAAATACTTTATTTATCTGTCCATATTATTTATTTTGTTTAAGAAATGATCTTTAGCGGATTTAAAGTCCTTGAAAACCCGGAAACAACGCGTGTTTACAGAAATTATTTTTCTTTTGTTTGAAGCACAACGTTGTATTTTTTGTATTTTTATTTTTTTTCCATTTCCTGTACTTTTGTTATTCTTTTTATCCTATTTCAGCAGTTCTAACATAATTTGCATTCTAGTGCAAATCAAAAACTACACAACAGTTTAAACCTTATACTCCTGTGTGAGGTTGGCTCATTATTTGTTGTGACATCCTTATTCTCTGCAGGCGAATTTTAGTCTTTCTGTTGGTCGATACGCAGAACATCTGTGTGATTGAGTGTCCAACTCTCGTTGAGTAATATAGCCAACAACGCCTAAGTTTTCAAAAACATCTACTACGAAAACACTTTGTCTCTATGGGGACATTTGCTTTTGCCGGTTTTTTCTAAAGCTTCAACAGGATTCAGTGTTTTATTTTTTGGTCGTCGTAATTTTGTAAATTATTGTAGTATCAAAATATATAGCTATTCATTACTAGGGGCCAATTTTATGGTTTTTTTATTTAGCCTATATTATCTTTATAATATTTATTTTCTGCCTGTTTTCTGGTTTGTTTAGGCTATCTGTTCTTGGCCCGGTTCCCCTCGATGTAGCCTAGCCTATTAACTCTTAAAAAAAGCGCCTCTCTACGTCAGGTTATAAACTTTACGCCGCAATTCCTCGCGCGTTTCCCAAAAATGTACATTTCCCAAAAATGGTAGGCTACTTCCACTCATAAAACGCGAGAATGATGCTCGCTGTGTCCATTCGCACTAAGCAGTGCTGTAACTAGGCTATACTACCTTACGATTGAATCGTATTCTGAACGTGTTTAACCTAACAATCGTCATGCTGTTTGTGTGTTATGAATCAAGTCAGGTAATAAAAAAAAAAAAAAAAAAAAAAAAAAAATAAAAAATTATAATAATGACATTCTAATTAGCTAGGATCATTGCAGCATAACAGTATAGGGTAGATGTCATTCTATCCCTTTAGATCATTGGACCGTACCGGTCTGCAAAACAGTACAAATTTCAGCGTCTGCACTTCTGTCCTTTTTAGATAAACCCCAATCTAAAGGGCCCGTCATAAAAGGACATAACTATACGATAACTATAAAGATATACTCATAAAACAATTAGTTCTAAAATCGTTGTCAGGTATTAACAGAAGCAGCACTGTCCACACCACAACTAGACACGATAAAGACAAAGAAAAACCATAATCGTGGAATCACTTTCAAAAAAACGTTGTTTTATTTTGTCTTCCAGCATGAGTGACCGATTAAAAAATTTACAGGCCAATCAGAATCCCTCTGTGGTAACGCGCTCGGAGATTTGAAGCGGCCAGTACGAGCGTTGCGCTTAGAGATAAACAAAGAGCAGTCCCCGTTCGCTGGTGTGGAACGCTACATAATCGTTATCCTTTATATTCATCGTTCTTTTGTGACGGGCCTTAAATCTTTCCATTGTCATTCGACTATAGATCTTTCAGATTACATGGCTCACGGATTTCCATGCTACTATGATTTGTCACAGATCATGCGTAAAAAAATATTTATCAAACGACAGTGCCCCCCCACCGCCCGATGAAAAAAATGCCCCCCAGTGATCCGCTCTGACTGCCGACTGCTGGACATTAGGCTTGTATTTGGTTAGTAGTAAAGCCCCATAGGTCCACTCATCCTCCCTTTTGTAAGATGTCTAGGCGACGGTCAGGGGCATATTCCAATCACGAACGCAGTACTACTCTTGTAAGAATATGTACTAACTAGACTTATAACCTTAAGGCAAGCTTGATTCCCATTTTTTAACACACAGGGAATTCAGCTCAATTCATTCCAAATGTGATGATTCTGGAAATGGCCTCATACAGTGAAGTCCACCTTGTGGTTATGTGGGTAACATTAGTTTCCCTGCAGGCTGACGTCCGTCACCGGTTCCTGAGGCTAATGTTTGATCGACGTGAGCTGTGTATTAGTCCAAAGAGCAGAGCAATTTTGCAAGACTTCTCCTAATAGCCCAGCATTGGTGTCTGCACAAGAAATCGAGGATGCTTTGTCCAACATCGCTTTGTTGAAAGTAAGTTAATTGTGTGTGATGCACACTGAAGTGTGGAGGTAGGCTAAACTTTCCATCACCAGATGGCGTTGAAAGAGCGTCTATGACATCTGTACAAAGTGAGCGGTTTTCCCATCCATCACATTCTTCTTCATTTTCAGATGCAGACTCCAAAGTACAGGCTGACACAGCTTGGCAAAATTAAGATGCATTAGCAGTTTACAGTGGCAACCACTTTGGCCATTGCACTCCATTTTGAATGTATGGATTTTCTGCAACTTCGCTCCAATTACATCATAGGTGTGCCTGCCTGGAATTCTCTTACCTGTCTAGGGCGGCCTTGTTAGCGGCTGTAAAGTGGATACGACTTAATCCATGAGACCTGTATACAACAACCCATAAAACTTTTGTTTATCACTCATCCAGATGGCTCAGCAGTGGTTTCGAAACAAAGTCTACATCTCAGTGTGCAGCCTTCAAATTAGCGTCCATATGGCATATTCCTCGCTTCAAGGTTTCCTGCAAATGGATGGTCACCTGTTCTGGGCAGGGCAGAGTGACACCGTGTTTGGTTCGTGATACAGCTTTCTTCACCATGTGTTTTGAGACGACTTCCAGAGTCAACATTAGGGCCAAATTGGCAGCAAGTCATCGACAATATACCCAGCGACGAGCTTATTCATTTAGCTTACTACTTAGCTTACTAAGTGCTCTCGCAGACTAGTTTTAAGTCTGTTTTTCAACCTGTTTTTAGCAGGATAGGGAGCCCCCGGAGGTCTCGGGCCTGTTGAATTTGGATGTAGCCGCAGCGGTACCTCGGCCGTGGCTGGGGGGGTTCAGGGTTTTTTTCAGTCCGGCCTCCATAGCCTCCTGTGCCAAGGCTTGCTAGGTGTTTGCTCAGCCGGATTTGAGGTGGAAGTTTTCCGCTGGCAGATAAAAGTTTTCTTCCCACGTGGAGTGGTACAGCTGACAGCGGTGAGTTCAGGACGGCCCTTTGGACCGAAGTTAGAACACAAAGCATGTCATGTATTTAGCTGGACACGAAACCCTCCAAGGTTCTGCAGCAGTTGCCACACCTCTCGAGGTTCCATGTTGTTCCTTCTTGTTCAACACTACACTGACTGACATTGCTGGGCGCCACTTCTCATATCGTTTCATTGTCACCATGACTCACGTTCACGACAGTCCTCAGTTCAAACAAAAATCATTGGGTTAAATAAATCCAGTAACGCAGCCTGCTTACTGGGAAGTAAATAGTAATCTAATTACTGTTTTTTGCAATTTGTAATCCCTTACTTGAACACTCGTTGCACTTGAAAGGAATCGGATTCCTGCCCATCAGTGTGTGTACAGTGTATATATATCTATATGTATATATATATATATATATATATATATATATATGCATATATATATATATACACACAGCACACCACACATACCAAAATACAAATGCACTAAATAAAATAAGTGCATATTTACAGTTTGCACTTGACTAAAATAAGTATTAAATAACTAAATAAATTACTAGAGAAGGCTGACTATAATCAGCTTGCTTCCATTTAGTGAGAAAAGCTGTCTCTTCACACCTGAATTTCTGGTCTTCAGTGATGTGAGGGACAAATGCTCTGAGCATACACACATCATCTGAGCGAGAGCAGAGCCAATTCATAAAAGAACAATGTATATATTAAAAGCACACGTCCACTTTTGTGAGAGTGAAAAGAAATCCACTTGAAAGTGGAGAGATTTTGTGCTCGTGCATTGGCATGGCTCCGTAACATGCTTACATGCACTCTCAACATTTGTCATTAAGATCACGCTATAGAAACAGCCTACAATTAAGTGTAAAGTAAGAAAAAAAAAAAAGTGTCCCTAGGGAGACCTGCCTACACAATGTGAGGATCCATACTTGTTATGCGGAGTCAGAGACACGATGCAGATCCAATTGCAGAGCTTTATTAAGAGAATGGTCGGACAGGCAGTAATCAGGAACAGCGTCAGGAATGTCAGGGATAACTAGAATCGAAAATAGAAACAAGCAGAGATTGGGGCAGGCAGCAGAGAATCAGAGTTGGAATACACAATCCAAAGGTCAGACACGGAAGAACAACACACACAGGAAAATGCTAGACGGGGGGGTAAACAAGACTTCGCAAAGACTGAGAGTGATTGTGCTGCTTATATGTGTGTGCGTGTATTAGTTGCAGGTGTGTGTGTGCAATCAGTCCCGGGAATGAGGCAGGATGGGAAATGAGTTTCTTGAGTGAGTCCTGAGTGGAGTGCCCTCTACTGAAGCTCACAGGCACTCCAGCTAGAGATCGTGGACAATAAGACTCCCCCCCACCCCCACAAGGAGCGAGATTCCAGACGCTCCTATACAGTTTCGAGGGCGGACGGAGTGGAGGCGGAACAGGGGGGAGGGACGGAGGGCCAGCCATGTGGAAATTGATTGACCGCGGACTGAGGCCAGGCTGACAGGCAGGAATCCGGGTGGATGGAGCAGGTGGAACTGGAGCCCACCGGGGGACGGCGCAGGCGGAACTGGAGCCCACCGGGGCGGCCAGAGGGACACCCACAGCCGAGCAGCTGGGCCATGAGGCCACCCGGGCAGGCAGAGACTACCACAGCCGGAAGACGGGACAGAAGCCACAGGGCGGAGCAGGGACCACCACAGCCGAGAAGCTGGGAAGAAGCTCACCAGTGCAGAGCAGAGGACCACCACAGATGAGCAAACGGGACAGCAGCCCCCAGGGCGGAGAGCAGAGGACACCACAGCCGAGCAGGAGGGCACAGCAGCCCACCAGGGCGAGCAGAGGACCACACAGCCGAGCAGACGAGACAGGAAGACCAACAGGGTGGAGCAGAAGACCATCACAGTGGAAGTCAACGGCACAGGAGAGCAAGTCTGGTCAGGTGGGACTGGAAAACAGAGAACAAACAGGTTAATGGTGGCCTCCCCGTGGCCGTTATGAGGTGGTTGCGAGGTGTCCAACGGCCTCCATAGCCCTGACAATGCGGCAGAGAGTTCACAGCGGTCTCCCATGGCCGTGACAGGCGCAGGCAGTGAGTTCCTGAGTGGCGTTCCGTGGCTGTACGGACAGGGCGGTGAGTTCATAGACGGCCTCCGTAACCGTGACAGGACACAAAGAGAGTTCATGGATGGATTACTACTGACCACCTCGAAGGTTCTGCAGCAGTTGCCGCCACATCTGGAGGTCTCCACAAGCAGTTAACGTCTCCCTGACAGCAAACACAAACGGTTTGAAGAACCTTGCTGGGTGCCACCACTTCTAGGGTTTCAGTCGTCGCCATCCGTGAAGAGATTCAGGACAGAAGCGTTAGTTCAGGAAACGAAGGGTTAGCGTTATTGGGTTTGGAGAATACCCACACGGCGTGCAGAGATACCAGCGGTGTATCACTCCCACTGGAACCCCGACTGGGATTAAGAAGGACTTGACCGTAAATATCGGGCGTGCATCAGACAGGATGAGTCGAGGGCTATCTGGATGGTCAAGCTGTGACGCAGATGAGGCTTCATTGGTTGATCAGTGGTGGTATGCTGAAGCTCGGTTAGTGATTTGACGGGGGTCATAAAGAGACAAACTGTGGTTTGACTTGAATCATGGAAGCTTTAAGTGGTTGACGGGACCGGACTATGGACGTTAGCGCGGTCAGACTTGACATTACTCTGTGCTAATGCGTCAGCGGGGACATGCCTGGGACAGACTCTGGGAGTTCGACGGGGACCTGACTCTTGTCTCGGGAAGTCGCTCTGGAGGGACCTGCTTGTGCAAGCGGCGGCTGGGGTGCGGCCCATCTTCGCCATCCTGTCATCATACAAATCACTCACACAGTAAATGCAGAGCCACGTAGTTGAAGTGCAAGATCTATATCACTTTCTAGTTGTCCGTGGAGTTTGGCATCCTGGAGTGATCAAAAAATGAGTGAATCAGGACAGCCCTCCTCGAAAAAAGACGATGAGGCATAACTCAGACAGGTTGGAGTAAATGCGCCAACTCAAAGTACTGTCACATAGTCCTCGAGGGTCCGATCTCCGTGACGGAAACACATAAGGTGGGCTACTGGGTTCATGACCTGAACCTGGACATGTTACTCATTACGGCTGCTGGATCCTGGTTGGCGAAGTCTTACGGTTACGCGACGTCTCAGAGACGTGCGGATCCCAATTGCAGAGCTTTATTAATGAGAAGGGACAGCGGACCAGCGAGGAGAAAACGCACTCCACCGCTAAGACGTCATAGTAATCAGAGAGATGGCGTCAGGGAAATGTCAGGAGATAACCAGAATTCGACAAACACAAACAAAGCAGTTGGATCGGTGCAGGAAGGAGCTACTCAGAGGAAGCAGAGATCGGAGAGGGAATACTCAATCCAAGGTATCAGACCACGGAAGGAACAAAACACAGGGAAAACCGCTGCGAAACAAGATTAAACAAGACTACGCAAAGACTGAGAAGTGATTGTTGCTGCGTAAAATGTGGGTGTGTGTATGAGCTGCAGGGTTTGTGTATTGTACTTAGGTGTGCCGGTTTGTTTGTGTTATGCCATCAGATCCAGGAATGAGGCAGGATTGGGAAATGGAAGTCTGAATGAGTCCTGCGTTTGAGGTGTCCTCATACTCGAAGCTCACACGGCACTCCAGCTAGAGATCGTGACACCAGCCACTTCCAGATGCAGTTAGACATTTACTAAAAACAAGCCTATCACAATATATCTGGTGGGGGAGGGCAGACTTCAAGGGGGGCAGGTGCCATCCCTGCCCACTCACATACAGACACACCCCTGGTGCTCGGAGAGTGTTTATAGTGCTGTGAGTTTAACACTTCATGACTGAGAGCAGAACAGAACACCATCTTCATCATCACACAAGACACAACAGCTACAATGAACAACATCATCATCCTCATCTGGACACTCACACTGTTTGCTCAAGGTTTTGTGTAGTAAAATTTAAAAAGATTATACATACTTTGAAGTGCAAAATATTTAACATTTCCAGTTTTTTCATTAATTTTCATTGTTGTTCTTTCTTTCAGATTTTAGAGGACAGTACACTGTAACTCAGAGTCCATCATTATAACAGCAGCTCAAGGGCAAGACGTCAGAATAAACTGTAAAATCAGCAGTAAAGTGTGTAATGGTAATGAGTTACACTGGTACTTACAGAAACCTGGAGAAGCTCCTAAACTCCTCATATATATCAGACATCAATCCATTACACTGGAACTCCATCTAGATTCAGTGGCAGTGGATCGAACAGTGATTTCACTCTGACCATCAGTAGAGTCCAGACTGAAGATAAAGGAGATTATTACTGTCAGAGTTTTCACTGTCTTAGTGGTATCCGGGTGTTCACACAGTGATAAAGAGTCGTACAAAAACTTCCGTCAGTCAGATTCACAGTGAATGCACTGATACAGCTGAGAGACACTGCAGCTGCTGATGAGAGGATCACAAACAACACAATGACTTCAAGTAACACACTGTACACTGCTGACCTCTTCCCAACCCTTAAACCTGATCCTAACTCTATCCGTATCACACCTCAATAACAGAAAAAGTGTTGTGCATTAAATACAAGCTTTTAATCATTGTGTAATATCTGTTCAGATCGATTGTAGATTTTCAAGATCTGCATAATCATATGAATTAGAAGTTTAGTGACATTTGTAAGCATTTTCATTTACAATACATTTTTATTATTAGATAACGTTTAAATCCATTTAATCATAAACACAAAACAGCACATTAGTTTCCCTTAAGAAAGTTGTACACATCCACATAAAATAAAGGAAAAAAAATAGAGCAAATAGAAATATAGCCAGTTTAAAGTGTCCGTTGTGTCCATTCATCTTCGGACACAAATTAAGATATTTTTTGATGAAATCTGAGAGCGCCTCTGATCCTCCCTAGACGGCCAACACACTGAAATGTTTCCAGGTCCAGAAAACACAGTAAGGACAAGTTACTGTCTTCTGCCATTTCGGAGAGAACCCCATGAATGTAATCAACGTAATCAGCATTCGTTTCTTACATCCACTGATGCGCATTTAACTGATAACTGAACAACTGATGCTTTGTTTGATTGAATATTTTTACAGTTGATTTACAGTTTTGTTTCAACCTCATTGTTGAGTCAGTCATCAAACAGTAGACTTAAGATCTTTATGAAGCACTGAATGTTGTAAAAGACAACTACACATGATCGGCTTCTTCATCATAATCTCTTTCCTTTTTCAATGCACAGATGTCTCGAAAAAAAATATTATTGCAAATTTTTACAGACACTTACATGTTAAGAAAAACAACGGGTAAAGATGCCCATGCTTCGTTGCGCTTTTTAGGTCTAATCTTTAACCAACAGCATATTTTAGGATGAAAGTGTTCGTGGATAACTCCTTTTTATTTTAAACTCTTAACTTAAGATCATTTTTTATTTGTACTTTGTGTTGAAGAACATAGCAAAATGATTCCAGGTTTTCATAGGGTTTAATGGCTTGGTATCAGGAGTATTTTATAACAATGTGTAGGCCCACTGCAATATGTTTTTAAATGATTTGACATTTCGCATTAAGTGTCGCACGTCCTTCTCAGTCTGGACCCAGCACCAGTGTGCATATAGAGTCACAGGACACAGACGCTGCAATTAAAACCACAAGCCCCCCTCCATTTGGATGTTTAACCACATCTGGAGCAACCAAATCTTATGCATAGACATGCTGTTTTTGGATTTTAGTTCCTGCATTCAATTACCATCATCCCTGCAGAGGAAAGTGACTAACCTTCACTGTCCTGGTTGTCTAGTTACTCTACATGCAGAAATGGGTCAACCCAGAAGCTTAACACGAGTGCCCCCATTCTGTTTCCATCAATACCTCATAACTGGCCCTTAGCACTTTGGGGGTTCCACAGGACTGCGGTTTTAAGCCACCTGATGTATCGCCGCTTATACCCCCATGAACTTCACACCCAATTCTAACAGACCATTATTATTAAGTGTTGCAGCTAATACCACTGTTGTGGCAGGACCTAATCTATAAAAACGATGAGTCTGCTTACAGACTAGGAGAGCAAACAAACTCACGGCCGGGGGCGGTTACTCTTCTCCCTGCACGAACAGGATCCTCACCAAAACTGCGCAAAAACACAAAGGGTTGGTGGGAGAAGTTCGTGAGATAGAGAAGGGGAAAGAGCATGCCTCACGAGCTTAGACGCAAAGGGAAACACTGTGGAGAAAGGGCAGTGATTTTTAAAGTCTTGCAAACATACTCTCGCGGGACCCACATGGTTTGCCAACAGCATATGCCCTGGTAAAAAAAATAACTAAAAAAAACCAGCAGACACTGTGTGACTTCTGGCACGGAGGAGGAGTCTACGGGCCACAGGACTTGCTGCGGCCTTTTTACATATGCTCTGTGAGAGCTAGCTCCTAACAATTTACAAATCACTCCTCGCTGCGTGAGGGTGAAAAAGCGCCACGTATGAACTCGATCAGAGTGCTCTGTAGAGAAGTGAGGAAAGTCACACAGAACAGTAGAAAACAGCTTCCCGACTGACCGACATTATAGACAAAAGCTTTGTGGCGCTGGCAAATCATAACTTCAAGGATAGGCAAGGCATGCCAGGCACACCCCTTTCCCCTGCTACCTTCTGGGAGGCGTTAACGGCGCGGGTTCTTCAGCTATGCACTTCCGGAAGTGCTTCCTCCCCTTACGCAACAAGAAGTTATATTCAAGTGCGGCTAATGTGCTAGTAAGACTTTTTTAAACTAAAAATAGGAAAGTATACTTTTAGTTTACTTGTTTATGTACTTCTAAGAAATCGTCTAAGGGGCTTTATGTACTTCTAAGAATAATATATACTTATAAATGCCAATTAAGTATACTTGACTTATACTTACAAAAAGTCAAAAGATACTTGACACTTTACTTAACGTATACTTAATAAAATAAACTTGAAGTACTACTACTTTTTTGGTAAGGGTCCTGCTTGCCTTGTTTGCTGCGTTTTGTGTTTGTAGCTCCGTGTAGCTTTGTTTTTTGTAAGAACTGGGGTGGTGCTAGAATCTTTATCTTACTATCACTCTCTGTGGGTTTAAAGTGATGAAATATAACTTAATTCCCACCATATTACTGCTATTATCTATCAGCTAATCTGATTAATTTGATCATTCACTTTTATTCTAAATCCGTGAGTGCAGTGCACCTGCATCGCGTTAGCATTCGTTAGCTTGTTCATTAGCGCTTGCCATTCGTGCCTATCGCTGATTGTTTTTTACTTTCTTTTTGCCTCTCCTCTCGTCTCTCACGTTATACCCATTTTCACAAGTTTCATCAAACAACTGTGGTAAGAGCATCTTTCATCAGCAAGGTGAGTAATGGCTTCCCTCCTGCTACTCGTTATTTTGCACTGCTTCCACATGTATATTTATCTATCTCTGCTCGGTGACAAGGGATTCACATGTGGATGAATGCAGGGGAAATAGTTAGGCTGACAGAGAACGATTTCCAAATTAGAGACACCGCCTTCAAACTTTAATTGAGGACAGTAAGAATTTGAGGGCTCTACAATACGGCTTTGGATGGCATCTCGTTCAGGGAGTCCCGTACATTGTCTTGTTCGGTTCCGGTAACAGTGCCCGCTGCAGCATAGGCACTTGGGTGACAGTGTGAGGCGGCATAGTCGCGGTCAACACCATCATCCATCTATCTGTTCCCGTATCAAAACATTAAACAGGTTCTCCCCCACTCAGTGATGCACCACACTGAGAAACCTGATGAAAGTGCTCTAGTTATTAGTGATTCTATTGTGCGAAACATGAATATAGAGACACCAGCCACCATAGTCCAATGTGTAAAGGGGGCCAGAGCACCTGACATCTTGGCAAATTTAAAAGTGTTGGCTAATGCTAAACTTAATACAGTAAGATTGTTATTCATGCCGCCCTAATGATGTTCAACTTCGCCAGTCAGAGATCACTAAAAAATAACATTAAAGAGGTGTGGTGAACTTGCAAGCATGAATGTCAGACATGTAAATATACTTCTGGTCCCCTCCCCCTGCTTACCATGGTAGGATGAGATGCATAGCAGATAGTCATCACTCAATTGCTGGATGTCCTAAGTGGTTCCCACAGAATAACATAGGTTTTTCATAGACAATTGGACAACAGCTTTTGGGGCAGACCTGATCTGTTGTGAAAAGACGATGGTCTCCATCCCTCCTGATGTTGGTGCTGCCCTGCTCTCTAGCAATATGTGACATAGCTCTTAGAGTTTGTACTGCTAACTGGGGCCCGCGGTCAGGAAGCAGACAGACTGGCTAAGGACCATCTCTAGCCGACTTATGCACAGAAGTCGTTACTTCTCACACATAGAGACTCTTTCCACACCTAGAATCACCCTATACGACTGTGTGTGTTCCCCAACTAGAAAAATACAAAAACGTCCAAACCATTCTAAGGGTAACAATGTTATTGAGGTTCAACAAATCAAAACAGATGCAATACAGATCACAATGAACAGCTTGGCTTATTGAATAATCAGGTCCCTTTCTACGTAAGCACTTTTTAGTAAATAATATGATCACTGATGACAATCTAGATGGTGCTCTTTTGACAGAAACCTCGGCACTAAACCTGATGATCTACATTATTTTAAATGAGTCTACCCCCCAAGATAACTGTTACTAAAACATGACGACCGTGTCCCCAAATGTAAAGGGGAGGCGTTGCTTGTCCGCATTCTCTAACAATGACTTCAGGATTTCTCAGAGGGCAGGGCTTACAAGTATTAACTTCATTGGATAGTGATTGGTGCTTCATAAACATTATCCACAGAAACAAATGTTAACTTGATAAATCCCCTGTGATGTTTGTTACTTGGCTACTTTGTATACAGGCCCCCCAAAAGGGGCACCGCATACAGACTCTTATTTAAAGAGTTTGCTGAATTTTCAGATCCGAGTTAGTGCTGGCTGCTGATACAAGTTTTAATTGTTGCATGATTTTAATATCCCATGTGAGATAATGAAAAAGATGCATTGGGATCAAGCATTTATAGACGATTCTGATCTCTCTATTGGGGTTAGACAACACGTCCTCAGGTCACCTACTCATTGTCCGACAATCATACTCTAGAGTTAATATTATACTGTCACATGGAATTTTAAGTTGATAGTGTTGAAATTATGCGAGGCCAAGTGGATGTATCTTCAAGATCATTATTTACTTTGTGTGCAAACTTCTTATAGCAAAACGCGTGTAAAATTCTACTTCTTATTACAAGTATGGTAGAACCATCACTTCTAACCTACAAAGACTGCTTTTGTAAGTAATTTTTCCCGGATGTATCTGAATTCCTTAGCATATCCAAATCCTCACGAACAAACTTGCTGATGTAACAGAAAACTATGGACTCTTCTCTCTTTTCTTAAGCATTTGTATAAGTAATACAGATTGCTCCATCTATGCGCTTAGGAAGGTAAAGGAATACAGTCTGACAATCATGGGTATAATGAGCATACTCGCACCCTAAAGATAGTACCGTCGGGCCCCGGAAAATGGAGGCGCAGCTGGAGGAAAACAAAACTAGAGTTATTTCGTTATTGCTTGGCGGGAAAGTAACCTATCCTACAGAAAGCATTCAAAACTGCTAGATTCTGATTACTTTTTCATCTCGTCTTAGAAGAAAACAAACATACAACACAGGTATTTATTCAATACAGTGACTAAATTAACGAAAAATAAAAGCGATCAACAAGTGGTTGACATTTCACCACATCATAGCAGTAATGACTTATGGAGAACTACTTTACTTCTAAATCGATACTTTAGAGATAAAATTGTAACCTTCAGCCGTCAGCTACAGTATCGCCTCAGACATGCACTACAGATCCCCTGACAACAGTATCCACTCATTCTAGACTACTATAGGAAGGAAAATTGTATAAACTGTGTTAAATCAGCTAAACCAACAACATGTATGTTAGACCCTATTTCCACCTAAGCTCCCTAAAGAAGGTGCTTCCAGTAAGTCATAGATCCTCATTCTGAATATTAATTATTGCTCATTGTCATAAGAGATGTCACCCAAACCTTCAAACTGGCCTGTTAGTAAGCCTCTCATCAAAACAAACACAACTTGAACCCCAATGAACTAGTTTAATTATAGACCGATTACTCGAATCTCCCTTTTCTGTCCAAGATACTAGAAAAGGTAGTATCCTCACAATTATATTGCTTCTTAAAGAACAAAGTACTGTGATCTATTCCCGTCATGATTTAGACCGTAATCATAGTAACTGAGACGCTCCTCCTTAGAGTTAATGAACTGCTCTATCAGCTGATCGGTGTTGTATCTCTCTATAAGTGCTATTGGATCTTCAGTGCTAGCGTTTGACCCTATTGACACCAAATGCTTTTGCTCGACGCAACCTTTGTTGCATTAATGAAGTGCATTAGCATGGTTTTTTAATCATACTTATAGAACCGCATCTTCGTAGCAGTGTAAGGAGGTATCATATTGATCACCATTGCAGTATGCGATCCTAAGGCGCAGTATCTAAGGGCCGTTCTCGTCCTACGCCTTACATGTTACCTTTGGAGATATCACAGGAACACGGTGGACTAGCTTTCACTGTTATGCTATGATCCTGCCGCTCTAGATTTCTTCGCGGGGCCCGGCGAAAACATACCAATTTGAAAAATTAACGTAATGCATAGTCATTTATAAAAAACCGGAGGACGAGTAATTTTCTCTGCAAATTCTGAAAAACAGAGATGTTATTTATAGGAACCTAAAAGCTCTGCTGTTGACCTAGAACGCTGTCTAAGACTGATGGCTGCTGCTGTCATCTCGTCATCAGTTAGGACCTAGGTGTGCTATTTGATAGCAATCTTTCCCTTAGAACTCTCACGTTTCTAAGCATTTGTGTAAACTGCCATTTTTCCATCGTCAAAAATATATCTAAATAACGGCCTATGCTCTCTCAATGTCAAAATGGCAGGAAATGATGATCCCATGCAATTTATGACCTCACAGTTAGAGTAATTTTGAATGCCTTTATTGGTGTTACGATTTGTTTCTGCACGCTTCTAATAAACAAAGCTCCAGTTAGTCCAAAATGCGCAGCTAGAGTTACTTACTAGAACCCATGAAGGATAACCATAATTAGGCCTGGTTTCTGTCAACACTGCACTGGCTCCCTATCACACATTGTATAGATTTTAAAATCTTGCTTATTACTTATAAAGCCCTGAATGTTTTACGCACCTCAGTAATTTGAACGAGCTCTATGTTACAGTCTATAGTTCCCTCCACTTCCGCTGTCGTTCTCAAAACCAGGCGATTTGGATAATACCTAGAATATCAAAATCACTGCGTGCGGCAGATCCTTTCCTAATTAGCGCCCTATACTCGTGGAGATAACCTACCACTAACACATTGTTCGGGCGGCAGACCACTCTTTGCAGTTTAAATCTGAGATTAAGATGACCCCATCTCTTTAACCTGGCTTACACTAACCATACTAATATGCCTCTAATAATAGACCAAATCCGTGAAAGGATTTTTTAGGCTGCAAATTAATTAAGGTAAACCGAACCGTGAACACTTTCCCATAACACCCGATGTACTTACTACATCATTATACAGATGGTATCGTACGCTATCTTGGTCCTGTTCTCTTCGTTATTTTTTCCGACGTCACCGTAGCCACCGCGAATCCCGTCTGTCTCCATATTCAGAGGGCCCTCCACTGCAGTCACCCTGATCCAGTACTATCCACCAGCCCAGAATGGTGGATGAGCACCTACCAAAGGAACCCTCTACGCCCTGAAAGACAGCGGAGATCCAGTACAACTAGATGAAGGCCGGAGATACAGACCCCCTTCGTAAAGACCTTGTTCTCAGGCGACCACGCGAGCCAATACCCCATGAACCAGTTTGCAGTTCTCTTGCACAATCCGACTTGTGCGTCCGCCTTGAATTTAAAAAAACCCTGCTGGTTTCGTCCTGATCCGGTAGAACTGGCCCCCCTACTGAGCCATGGTTTCCCCTTTCTTTTTCTCCAATGTTTTTTTTTTCTCCTCTGTCACCGATGGCGATTGGTGTTCCATTGCCGCTGTCCCCGGCCTCGGCTTGCTTATTATGGAGACACTTTCATTTACAGAATTATCGTTTCGACTTGATTGCAACTGATTTGCCCAGATAATATTTAAACTGAACTGAGAATGGAATGACATCACTGATTCAGTGATAATGCCTTAACGGCTGTCTTTGCACCTTATTGTACACAAACTCTTTTCTAAGAATGTGTGTTCCGTTGCTTTGTCACATCTTTTTTTTTTTACACAGCGCTATACAAATCCAAGGTGACTTGACGTGACTTCCATGCCTTAGACAGGTTTTATCCAGTGTGTATTAAAGAACTGGAATGCAATAAATTACACAATATTTTTTCAAACAAGTGATTGTGATCCTCTCAGAATAGATATAGAGCCTCCTCGTCTCCAGAGACCCATGTCTCAAACCCTAAGAGCTTTTATATTGACTACATTTACTGCTACCGATCGCGCTTCGTGAAAAACCACCTGGAATAAACACTACATGCATTTTCATCTGTTAGTTGAATGATTTTCTGTTGAATGATAGTTTGTCAGACACAAATGGAGTTTGTTGAGAAGCTTTATATTGAAGGTGTGTCAGCAGCAAACCCCAGCAGACTGAAAGATCATCCAGTGCTTTGACACACTAGAGGCTCTCTTTCAGTATCGTTTCTCTTTCAGTATGGTTGTAAATGACTACAGTTGTGCAGCAACTAGACTCATTTGAAATCCTGCCTGACACAGTACACCTCAGGATACCCTCATCTTCAGGAACATGAGAGCAGGCGCTCATCTGGACGAAACAGACAGCACTGCGAGCGGACGTAACAGCGACCTTGTGGAACGACCGGCCTCATGAGGAGCTCCCATCTGTTTGACTCTGCAGACCGATACAGCTCACCCTCTTTCCCAGCTGTGCTTTGCTGAGGTCGGGACGCTCCTGTGGCTGTAGCGGCCGGTCATCCTGACCTCGCTCTCTGCCCTGGTCTCACAACCCCCTCAGTTGACCTCTGAGCCGGTCAGTGTCCAAGCTCAACCAGCGCCCCCTGTGGGATAGTAAGAGCTGCGTCATGGCAGAAGTCAGTGCGGCTGTATCAGCCAGATATCTGCCATGAGAAGAGTCGCATCAGCAGAGACAACTGTAGGCTTCAACGGTGGACCAGCTGCATGAGACAAAACCCCCACAACCTTCACAAACACAAACAGAAAGAAACACGACAATGCTGCAGCTCCATCACTCTTCTGCACCTTGCAGCATTCACGATCTATTTCAATATCATGCCATTTCAGCAGCATAACATTAGGTGTGGACCAGTAAAAATCATAAACAATTCATCATTCATCTTATTCAACACATCACCATCAGCTGATATATACACAATATCAAACTAACTACAATCACTATATACCATTAAATGAACCTCATCAAATTGAAACGAATGTACCATGATGCTGAGCAGCTGTACTAAGAACCTGACTGCTTTACATTTCCAGTATAGTTTCAATTCATGGTTGACCATAAAGATCTTACCATTGTCTTACTTGAACTTAAAATCTTCTTAACACTATTAAATATAGTTTGTACACTTTTTTCAAAATGTAAAAAAATATGGAAATTGTGTGTTGTGACCAATATTTGTTGCCTGAGTAATTCAACATTCTGTTTTTAAGCTCTAAAATGTGACAATAACAATACCTTACACATTAAAAGCGGATTAAATTTTAATATTGTTGTAAACAAGACAGTTAAAGATATTTACGCTACCAACTCCAGTACTTGTTATTCCTCCCCGAAAGTCCCACCACAGTTTTACAATCAAATGAAACACACGGGGACGAAAAACCCTCTATTCCACTCGAGTGAAACACAACCTGTGCATTTGTGGGCATAAATAGGTAATCGCGATCTCGCGTGGCAACACTCAGATCATTAGGTGATAAACAAAAATGTACTGTTTTCAAACTCAGTGAAGAATAAAGACAAAGTATTTTCAACATGTTAGGTATTAAAATCAAATTTTTTTGTAGTTCCTTTTCATAACATAAGTTATTCTATAATTTAAAATAGATATGGATTCACTTTTGACTTTACAATTCTATCTAATCTCAATGGAAAGATAGAAAAAAGCTGAAAAGGTAGACTTTGAAAAAAAGCCGTAACATGATTAAACTGATACAAGTCACAGGAGACACATTATGAAAAACTTTTCTCATTGGCTCCATTAATGAAGTTTGTGCTTTCTCCTGTTAGATGCTTTTCTGTATTTCTAAAAACAGGCATATTATTGTGAACACTCATTTTTTTTTTTATTTATGCAACATCTTAGTTCAAAAATTACTAATGTTGTTTTTCCGTCCTTCCTAATTTTTTTCTTTGTAAAACATATTTTTTATAGGTCTGGGTTAAAAAATTGTATGCATCTTATATGTGAGCCAAGACATTACTTTAACAAGAAGAAGCTGTTAGAGATCATTTTTTTACAGAAATGATTTCTGTCCAAAAAAGAGAGACAGAGCCCTGACCAACATTTCCGAAAGCACAGCATCACCGTTTACAGCACCAAAGATGACAGAGCACCAAAAGCACAGCTCAGCACAGTTTAGTTCTCCACGGCAAAGTAACCACCACCCACAGTTGATACGATCTAATGACAAAACACTTCGTATTACAAAAAAAACCTGTTGTATTCCACTCGCAGAAGTTACCCGTAAATAACGTGCCCACGTGAACTTTATGTTTTGGCAGAACATTTGCTATCGGTAGTGTCTCAGAGAGCGAGGATAGTGGCTGTGCGGAGGGGAAGAGACTGAGGAGAGACGAGCAGAAGGAGAGAGACAAGATAGGATCACACAACACTTCAACAACAACAATGACAGCATCAGAAGATCCGAAAGACGCAGCATTGGACGTTTGAAGAAAGAAAGAAAGAAAAGCAAGAAGAACGATAGTGTGTGTTTCATCTTTTAAGATTCTTCTCAGGTTGCTGCTTGGACAAGTTACTTTATTTTCTCTATCTTCTGGAACGAGGGAAAAGAGTTGATAACGAGAGGACGGAAGGAAGAAAGAGTCAAGAGGGGAAGAGGGGAAAAGAAGAGAAGATGAAGTAGAACGGGAAGTTTTTAGTTATTGTCCTTCACCAGGCCGGATAGTCACCGTCATGAATTTCAGTTTTGACTTTATTGTCCTCTAAAATTTCTCATTTCATTGTTTCCATTTTGGCCGGCCAATAACCCTTGTTTTGTGTTTAAGGAGGGGGGGGGGGAAAACAAAATAACAATATTTATATAAAATTAAATTTTTTTTACTTTAACATTTGATTGACCTTGACCTTTTGAACCCCCTATGTCTCATGGCATTTGATTGTCTCCACGGGGATAAAGTTTCCTTCCCAAACATGAATGCCTTTTTGATCGGTCCTAACTTTTTGGGAACTGATAGCTGCTTCGCGATATAAAATAGGCTTCCCAGCAGAAAGAAAAAAAACAAAACAAAAACTTGGTGTTTTGGCAACACACAAAAAAACAACTTTTAAAAAAAAAACAAAAAAAGTAAAAAAAAAAAAAAAACCAAACAAAAAATAAAAATAAAGAAAAACATAAAAAAAAAAAAAACCACCTGCCAGAGGCTTCAGAGACTTTTATGGTTTTTAAAATTTTTCAAAAAGCTTTTTCCCATCGATTTTCCGTGGATAATATAGTTTCCTCATTGAACTCCATCCTATGAGAGTCCTGATGATCTTATTAACAAGTTAGACGCACAGGACCACCAAAAAAAAAAAAAAAAAAAAAGCTTGTTGAAAAAAAAAAAAACCTGAAAAAAAAAAAAGCAAAAAAAAAAATGTGAAAAAGTCCTCAAAAAAAATAAAAAAAAATTGCAAAAAAAAAGAAAAAAAAAAAAAAAAAAAAAAAAAAAAAAAAAAAAAAAAAAAAAAAACAAAAAAAAAAAAAAAAAAAAAACAAAAAAAAAAAAAAAAAAAAAAAAGTTCAAACCTCAAAAAAAAAAAAAAAAAAAAAAAAAAAAAAAAAAAAAAACAAAAAAAAAAAAAAAAAAAAAAATAAAAAAAAAAAAAAAAAAAAAAAAAAAAAAAAAAAAAAAATAAAAAAAAAAAAAAAAAAAAAAAAAAAAAAAAAAAAAAAAAAAAAAAAAAAAAAAAGCAAAAAAAAAAAAAAAAAAAAAAAAAAAAAAAAAAAACAAAAACAAAAGGCAAACAAAAAAAAAAAAAAAAAAAAAAAAAAAAAAAAAAAAAAAAAAACAAAAAAAAAAAAAAAAAAAAAACAAAAAAAAAAAAAAAAAAAAAAAAAAAAAAAAAAAAAAAAAAAAAAAAAAAAAAAAAAAAAAAAAAAAAAAAAAAAAAAAAAATCAAAAAAAAAAAAAAAAAAAAAAAAAAAAAAAAAAAAAAAAAAAAAAAAAAAAAAAAAAAAAAGCGTCTTTGTATAAAAAACCAAAAAAAACAAAAAAAAATTTAAAAAAAAAAAAAAAAAAAAATTAAAGAAAAAAAAAAAAAATAAAAAAAAAAAAAAAAAAAAACAAAAAAAAAAAAAAAAAAAAGTTCCTTGAGCTTACAGCTTTAAGATTGAAGTTTCTTAAATGAAATATCTTAAAAAAAAAAAAAAAAAAAAAAAAAAAAAAAAAAAAAAAAAAAAAGAAAAAAAAAAACTTCAGTGTAAAAAAAAAAAAAAAGAAAAAAAAAAAACTTCAGTGCAGTAATTGTGCTGATTTACACATTTACAAAGTTCAAAATGACTGTAAAGCTCACCTTGATCTGTGATCAAACATAGTGTGGAAACCACAAAAATCTTATCCTCAAACTTGTGGGTCTGTAAGAAACAGCTAGTTTGTAACAATTAGTTGGCAAATATTTGTGTTAAATCTCTTTGAAAAATATATTTAAAAATGTTTTAAGTTCAGCATCAGTTTTCATTCATTTTCAGAAGTTCTTCTAAATTATTATTTTTTTCAATTAAACAAATGAATTTAATACATGTTTGTAATATACGTCTAATCTGCTATAGATATCTAAGACATAGAGATCTTTCCAGAAGAAATTAAACTGTATCAACCAAGCTGTATCACTGTACTTTATCACAAAAAAAGCTATATAGAGCCATATAATTTGTGATAAAATATGAATGCAAAACAGTTTCTGTATTTCAGTTTGGTGCGGGTTTTATATTTATCAAAAGGTAGTACAGTTTTTTTAATGCAAAATGCAAAATGCCTCATATCTCTTGCAAAATGAAGCAACGCATTCAAAACATCAAAAACACATCTCAAAGGCAAACCTTTGCAAACACTTTTGCCATAATAGTTCCTGTTAGAATTATAAGTGTTTTGTTTTTTGGGCCCCAAAAATGTGTGTTTTATAAAACTGAAAACTGAGTTTACAGGCTGAGGGGGGAAAGTAGTTTTATGGTTTTGCAGCTTTTGGTGTGGTGCTTCTGCTGTTTTGAGTGTCCAGCTTAAGAAATTGTGTTACAGTAAAGATTTTTGTGTAAGCAGTTTAAAAAACTGTTTTAGAGCTTGAAAGTTTTTGTACAACATGGACATTGCACATAAAGAAAATTCATCTTCGTTTCCTGAGAAGCTGTGTATGAAGAGCAATGTACATACAGAAGACACTTTGCATGAGAGTGTTTATATGCTGTGAGTTTAACACTTCATTGACTGAGAGCAGAACAACACAAAAATCTATGCATCATCACACAAGACACAACAACAACAATGAACAACATCATCATCCCTCATCTGGGACTCTCTGTATATGCATACAAGGTAAAGTGGTTTACAACATGAAACTTTTAACGTAAAATATTATAATATTATAGTCAAGAGTGAATGTTACAGCATAGACCTCGTCGCTTTTCGAACTCTAATGTTTTTAGGTTTCAGTGGAGACAGGTGACTGTGACTCATACTCCCGCTGTTAAAACAGTTTCAATTTGGTGAATCAGTCCACTATAAACTGTAAAACAACACGACAGCGGTGTATGAAAAGAAAAATACGGCTGTTCCAGGTTCATATACGTGTAATGGCCTGGTATCAGCCGCAACCTGGAGAAGCTCCTAAACTCTTGACTCGTTATGGCAAACCAAGAGATTGACAAACACTCCCATCTAGATTCAGGGTCCAGTGGAATCCCGAAACAAAAAGATTTCAATCTGACCATGCAGTGGAGTCCAGACTGAATGGATACCGGTATATTATTACTGTCAAAGTAGAACACTAGTATTCATTAGGAGCTATTTTTTCACACAGTGCTAAAGAGGTCGTACAAAAACCGCCGTCAGTCAGAGTCCACAGTGACTGCACTGATACAGCGGAGAGACAACTGCAGCTGCTTGCGGAGGTTATATGAACCACAGTGTTGAAATCGAATGTGAAGGAAAAATAAACCTTCTGATAAACTGATAAAACGCATACTTAGCACACATTATAAAAAGTGTTTATTCAATATATGCCTACTTCGAGTTATTTTTGAAGCTCATAAACGGTGACAATAATTTTCAAACCATCTTTTGTATAGATGTTTCCAACATTTTAGATCTGATAGTACGAAACACCCAAGCTTTTGACAACAAATACATTTTTCAAAAAAGTAAGAACAAAACTATTTTCACACAAAATCCTATTAAATATATTATTTCCTTGAAAATAATGTACTTATTTAAAAACAACTGCAATCGAGTTGAAGATGTATTCATCTTAGTTACAATAGACATGATTCCGGAGGAGTTCCGTGCCGTGCTCATGAACCTAGTCGCGCTTGAGTATAGCGTCCGCACGTTGGCCCTTTTTTGCCGATTTTTTTGTTTTTAATTTAAGCGTTTACTTCTTTTAAATAATATTAGTTTCTGATGGCTTTTCAACCGGGAAACAGCAGGAGGAATTCTCCGTCGGCTTCATTCCAATTAAGAAGAAATCCAAAGCCACCCGACCACTGGCTGATATGGGTGATAAGATGGCGACATACCGGTTGCGCACATTTGGAGTAGGTATCGATGACATAGCAACAAACTCGCTCGCGGTGAACGATTCTGCCCTGCAAAAGGGTGTTCCAAACTGCGTGTTACTGTTTAATGGTGCTGTGTCATCAATATCTAAACTTCCGGCCGCCTGGTGGAAGTATGTTTTTCCTGAATACGACGTTAACTACGTTGATGTGCAACCCCTGCAGCGTTGACACTTCGGGATTTTCCGCCCTGAGGTGTTTTCCAGGTCCACCCCGACTTTTTCGGAAACATTTGCGTGGCTTTCAAACCGGTCGCGTTGGGCTTCCTCTAAGCTTTGGACACGTACTGGAAAGGTAGTTGGACATAAATACATAGCTTTTATCTTGGTACTGACAAATTCCATTGAATCCATAGAGAGAAGGGTATTTTAACTAAATCGCGGAAATGTGGGTAAAGTCCATTTGGTGGCGTGTAGATTAGCCGACGCCCTTTCAGAGCACTGCAGCAGCGTTCAAAAAAATAAAATAAAAACAATACACAAAACAAACTGATTGTCTTTTGTGAATGACAATGAATATTTTTTGTTGTGTCCCGTGTATTAATATGAATTAACAAATTAATAGTTGGATGTTTATTGTTTGTTTTCTCTTGTATTCTGAGAATGAAATGGTTATGGAATATGAATGAACTCTTATTACTTATACTTGTTTTCATGGAGGTCCCATGGTCTGTGCCATTGCCAGCTAAATAGTAAATTTTCATGATTTCATGAAAGAACTAACAAAATTCTCTTCTATTCGATCCAGCAGAATGGAAAAACATTTAGGGGCGGGTCTACAGCATCTGGTCTATAGGATCGAGTTATAAACATGATGAAAAGTTCGGAGACTAAATCCAGCAGCCGCTGTTCTCACCGGTTCTGTTTGTCTTAACCCATTCTTTATCATCTAGGTACTCCGTAGGGTTGCCCGCTTTCTCATCTGGATTTGCATATCCTTGGAACCCTTAGTCAAGCGGTTTCGACGATAGCACACATTTCTCAAATAATTATAAGGAAGACTCAGCATCATATTACTTTATTGCTGAGATATTTATGTTTTTGGGAAAGCAGTCACATTCTATTCCTCAGGTATTGAATTTATTTGACCATTGGGATCTCTCCTGGGTTTAAAATTAAGAGGAGTAGTCATGTCTACTTACCTCATTCTAATTTGATCACCACTTCCCTTTCGGCATCTATGCCATGGTTCAAAACTGTAAGTACTTGGGGATTAAATGTTTGTACTTCTCTGCAAGAAATCCTTCAAAAAAACTATAATAGTATTCTAGCCAAAAGATCCCAGATTTGGAAATATTGGTCAGTTTCCACTTCTCTTCAGGCTCGTATATCGGTGATTAAACTGAAGTTCTACACGTATCAATTCTTTTCTTCGATGATTCCTCTCCCTCCACTCGTTGGCTAGGAACAAACTTGATGCATGTGTCTCCACGGTATATCGGAATGCAAACGTCCTCGTATTAAACTGACTACCTACAACGAAAAAAGTAGATTAAATGGAGGTCTTTTCTCTCACTAATTTAGACTGTATGCTCAAGCCTTTTCCCTCGCCTGATAAGTTGGTTTGACCCTGATGCTTCTGTATCTTGGAGAGCGAGAATTGAGGAATCTCTGTGTACTCCATATAAATTGAAGCACTCTTGTTTTCTTGGGGTTACGCGCTTAGGCAGTTGTAAATCTAGGTTGTTGGTTCCATTTGAAACCATTGTCTCGCTATCACATGGAGGAGTTGAAGACGTTTACAAACAGTTACAATCATGGCATAAGCTTAACCAAATTTTCCCAACAATAAGCTTCTTATCAGGCAATAACTCCATTCATTGTCCGAAAGGGGACAGCATCATTAACAGTAAAAACACTTGGGAGATATAGATGATGATAGTGGCTTAACATCCTTCACCAGAATCTTAAAATCAGTATAATCTGCCGGCACTTCCGTTTTAGTATTTGAGCATAGAGCGGGCCATACGGGCATAGGGGTGCACTGGAAACTCGTCAATTGCCTATTCACCTTTGTGCGCAAACTAGCTTACCGAGGAATTCCTCGTTACGCTTCAGTCATCTTACCTTTTTTCTTGAGCACTCATACAAACCTTTATCTTTACAACTGTTAGGGCTAAGGATCTTAATGCAGGAGGGTAAATGTTGTTTTAGGAATCAGAATGGCGGAATGTTGAAAGCTGTCTTATAAAAACCTAACCACCGAATGATTCATTTGGAAATTGCTTGCAAGGTTTATTGACTCCAATGAAACGTTCATAGAATTGTTTCTCTCTAAGTGCAATTATGTAACAAGGCTCTTTAGGGCACAGTTTGATTTTTTGGGGATTGCCCCCTCTCTTCTCCTTTTTGGTCCAGATCCACAAGGACCCTTTATGATTGTGGGTACGCAGATTTGTTATGTCCACGCCAGTTTTTCATGAATGACTTGGGACCTTACCTCATGTCGTCAACAAAGATAGGTTACTGTTTAGCTGCTCTCACTGCAGCAAAAAAATGTGCTAGTCAACGTTGGATCCTCCTCACACAATGGACCAGAGGAAACCGGCGGTATATTTGTTTGACATTATCTGAGGGCATCTCAACTTTTAGTATACATGGGTCTAATGTGAAAAACTGTCAATTATGGCATTCCTTTTAATTGTTGTGTCATCTTTCTAAATAATCTTTGTAAATATTATTTGTATTGTATGTTATGGATTAATATACTTAATATTTTTTATTATTATTATCTATTTTACTTTATCGATTTATTTATATTTTTCTCTCTACACTTAAAGTCTACAGGGGGTTGGGAATGGGGTTGGGAGGGGTTCTGAAATTTTTTACAGTTGCTCTTGCTTGATACTACGGTTCAAGAAAAAAAAAAATCAATAACAGTGTTAACAAAAAAAAACAATCGAACATGATTAGTTGACTTTACAGTACTCTAATGTCTTAATCATTCTTTGTGGGTGATATAACACTTGTTTAAAGGAAAAATATTGTGATCTGTGACCTCTAAGGTGACCTTTGACCTTTTCATCATGGAGAGGTTATGGGGCGTTATCGCATAGGCGGCGTTCTACTCCACTTTAAGCACGCAATCGCAAACTTCCTAAGCACTCCCTGGGGTGAGTCCCGCGCCATTGACGTGTGTTCCACTTAGTGAAGGACCGAGGGGAGGTTACATTAGACCGACCCTCGACCCTCAATTTTGACAGATGGGTAAGTCTGCTTTGTATGTACAGTCAGCTTCATAGACTCCATGTGCAATGGCGATTATGGCATCATCATGAATCACCATTAAATTTATCCCCCACCCCAGAACAACTCTATAATGTATTTTTTTTTTTTCTTTTTTTCATTTATGACAACCCTAATCATAACTATATACATATCTTAATGCTGCACCACATTTGTACGGGATAAAAAATGTGCAAACAATAAGACTTAACTACTATGTATGAGTCGATTTCTAAGTGCTCATGGGCTTGAGATGTTCCACTTCAGCCCAACCCAAGGGATCCTGCACAAAGTACTATAGTCTTTGTTCCGCCAGTAGTGGGCACTCATGCAAAAAATATACCAGTGGCATTACTTAAGCGAGATGGAGGGAAAGTTGCGAGTGACGGGCATAAACCAAATGGACGGAAGCACAGCCCTAGTGATACTTCTGTTCTTCATATGTGTCACGATGCCTGTCTGCGTTTCTGATGTCTGTGATCAAGAACCATTAAATGGAGTTCTGTCCCATTATCACAAGCTAAACGCGAAGTGTCCTGCACCTAAAATAGCGCTACGGAGCGCGCAGCGAAATGTCTCGTTCCCCGCTTTTTTCAGGGAACAGGGAGTTTACAGTCAAGTAACCCAAGACGTTCTCTGGTGTCGCCTTGTTACCCGTATGTTCCTGATGCGCGCCCCTTGTTAGTGCTGCCATGGACACTAATTGACCACCCCCATTCCCTTGTTATTTCCATAGTTACTCATTTAGTTCATTGTTTCCACTCAGTGCATAAATAGTCCTGTGTTTAGTCCTTGTTGTCCAGTCATTTTTGGATGTACCTGTTTTGTGTGTAGCCAGACTTTCGCCCCTAGTGTTTCTTCCCCCCTAAGTTTGAATTATCTTCATCATTAAAACCTGCTACATGTGGATCCTCCACCTTCTGTGGCCTCCTTTGTTACAATATGAATCCCAGTCATCACGATTCACAAAAAACCTGCACGCTGTCACTTTGACAAATTATCCTGTACTTTTTGGTCTTTTTTTTCTTTACCTTGATTGTTTTTCTAAACATACTAGACTGGTATATTTGACATAATAACGCGTCCTGATGCATCTTATAGACTACACGTGGGCAAACTTATTTCCCTATGTAGCTTATGTCAACATTGATTCAACGCTGAAAAAGACCACACAGTGGGCATAAAAATCAACTTCTATTTTTCTTATATTTTCTAGGGTAGCTGCTTGAATAGATAATATTAAAGGCTACAACTTACGCTATAGTAGAACATAGTGCTTTTTTGTAATATTTTTAAAATGGTCTACACTCAGTGATATAAAAGGAAAATCCATTACTTTTGGTGACCTAGAAAACAAAACAAACAAACAAAAAAAAAACAACTTCACTTATTCCTAATGTCTTGTGCCTCCTTATGACGAGAGAGCCGCCTTATGCTGAACTAACGCGGACCCGCTAAATAGTTACAGCATGGCTAATACACAACACACAGACAGCCAGTCTATGCGCGAGATCAGAGACAGCACGCTCCCCTTAATAGTATAGATTAGATTAGATTGGACTAGAGTAGATTAGATTTCCACACGTTATTGCTTCCATTATGCAGAGTACAAGGTACACAGAGAGCTAATTAAATGCAGTTAACATCTAACCAGAAGTGCAAGAATATAGTGTTATAGTGCAAGAATATAGGAGTTGCTATATACAGTATTAATCAGAGTATGTACAGAATATAACTAGGAATGCAATGTAGGGATTATATGTACATTATGAACAACAGCAATGTAGGGTTATATGTACATTATGAACCAGCAGCAACGTAAGAACAGTGGTAATAAATACAGTTGGATGAGTGTGCAATAGTTTTGTTAAAAACAAGTAATCAGTAGTGCAATAATTATTTTTATAGACATAGTTTACTGTGCTATGTACAGTAACAACGTTAGATAATTTTGTTTACAAGTTTTGTAGATTTGTAGTTTTTTGTATGTATGATTTGTGTAGTTAAATTTATTTTATGTAATGTGGTGTGTGCAGTGAGGTAGGAGGTGAGGGTTAGATTGGTGGTGTGGAGTTTAGAAGTGTCACAGCCTCAGGAAAGAAGCTCTTCCTGAGCCTAATAGTGCGCGAGCGTAGGATCCTGTAATGCCTGCCGGATGGAAGGAGGGTGAAAAGTCCATGGTTAGAGTGAGAGGCATCCTTGATGATGTTCCTTGCCCTGCCCAGGCAGCGCTTATAATAAATGTTCTCAATAGGAGTTAACTGGGTGCCGGTGATCCGTTGAGCAGTTTTCACCACCCGCTGGAGTGCTTTGCGGTCAGATGCAGAGCAATTGCTGTACCATACTGAGATGGATCCTGGGACGCTGCTGAGCCTTTTTGACCAGGGTGGAGGTGTTTAGGGACCAGATGAGTTCATCAGAGATGTGGATGCCAAGTAATATGAAACTCGACACATGCTCTACCAAAGCTCTGTTGATGTAGATGGGTGTGTGTGCATGACTCCTAGTCAGCCTGAAGTCCAAAATTATCTCCTTTGTCTTCTGGGTGTTTAGTTCCAGATTGTTGGTGGCACACCTCACAGCCACACCCTGTAGGCTGACTCATCATTATCTTTGATCAGACCTACCACCGTGGTGTCATGTGCGAATTTGATTATTGTGTTGGAGCCATAAACAGGAACGCAGTCATGGGTAAATAGGGAGTACAGGAGAGGGCTCAGTACGCAGCCATGTGGAACACCAGTGTTCAGGGTGATGATGATGGAGGAGGAGAGGTTATCTAACTTAACAGACTGAGGTCTGTTAGTCAGAAAATCTAGAATCCAGTTGCAGATGGATGTGTTGATTCCAAGCTGGCTGAGCAGTATTAAATGCAGAACTGAAATCAATGAACAGCATTCTCACATGTGTATTTTGACTGTCCAGGTGGGTGAGGGAAGAGTGAAGTGCCGTAGAGATGGCGTTCTCTGTTGACCTATTGCTGCGATAGGCAAACTGGTATGGGTCTAGTGTAGCAGGGAGACAGGATTTTAAATGGGATGCAACTAGCCTTTTTACCAGCCTCTCCAATGATGAGGGTGAGTGCGACAGGACGGAAGTCGTTAAGGGCCGAGGCTAGGGACCGTGGCGGAACTGGCATGATGGTGGAGGTTTTGAAACTAGTGGGGACAGTTGCCTGGGCCAGGGACAGGTTGAAAATGTCCGTAAAGACCTCAGCCAGTTGCTCCGCACAGGCTTTAAGCACACGACCAGGTATTCCATGAGGTCCAGCTGCCTTCGGTGCATTCACCTTACGCAGAGTGGAGTAAACAGTTGAGGTGGAGAGTGTGAGGGGCAGTTCATTGGGTTGATGCTCAGCTTTGAGTGAGATCGCCTTATTATTTTGATCAAAACGGGCATAAAAGTGATTGAGCTCGTCAGGGAGGGAGGCAGAGCTGGAGCGGGGCACAGTGCTGGGTGGTTTGTAGTCTGTGATAGTTTGTATGCCTTGCCACATATGCCGGGGATCTGAAGAATTGAAGTGTTCTTCAATCCTCTTTTTGTGTGTGAGTTTGGCCTGGCAGATACCCTTCCTCAGGTTGGCTCTGGCTGAGCTGTAAGCCTCCCAGTCTCCAGACCTGAAGGCTGCATCTCTTGCTTTGAGCAGGAGGCAAACCTCTCTGTTCATCCAGGGCTTCTGATTGGGGAATTTTTTTTTGTATGGTCACTCTGCCCACACACCTGTTGATGTGCTCAGGACAGGAGTGGGGAATTCGTCACTGTGATTGAGAGTTTGTGGTGGCTCGGGCAGCAAAACTCAGTGTGTGGTGTCGTGGGGGGTGTGTGTGTGGGTAATGCAGATGGATTAAATGTATATAGATGAGGTTAGGGTAGGATCAAATTCTCATGTGGAAAAAGACTGTGTGTAATACTCAAAAAGTTTGTGGTTTAACCGTGTGTGTGCTCTGGGTAGCGTGTGTCAATGTATCCAATTAATGCACAGGTCCAAGGGGCTCGATGTTTGCAAAGCAACATATGCTCATATGTGTACATGAAAATAATTTGAACATGCTCCTGAAAAAACTAAAACTGTTCTGTTATTTTCAGTCTCCTCCCATTCACTTCAATTCAAGGTCAGGACCTGTGACCATTTTTGACCATGCCTACTCTCAGATAAATGAGGCCCATGAGTAATCAGATGCAAACAGAGAAGATAAACCCAGTCCTAATTGAAAGAGAACCAGTTGACAAAAAGATTGAACCCAAGATTGGGTGAAAATATGATATACTAGAGTGATTTATAAGCTATTTTTTATAGGTATATCATTTTTTACCTTATGGAACACCACAAGTGTGACTATGTGCCATATTTTTTTACAAAACAAAAGTTTCAAAACAACAAATTCCTGGTGAAACATTAGAGTAGACTAGTGTGATCAACAATACCAATTTTTCTTCAGATTTTACTTAATATTTTCAAAATTATTCAAAATTAAAAAAAAAAAAAAAAAATTACTCAAAAAAAATGAAATGCCTGCTCTCAAAAGGAAATGAGGCCTATGATTATTCAGAGGAAAATCAAAATAATTAAAAACCAGTCCTAATTGAAAGAGCACATGTTGACAAAATAGATTGAATCCAAGATTGGATGTGAAAATATGGTATAATGAGTGATTTATAATGTTTTTGTTTGATAGGCGGTCATTTTTGACAGATTTAAATACCCCGAGAGGAACTGCTGCGGCAGTGGGAAAATAAATGATGAAAAAGCTCGGCGGGAGAGGGGACTGCTGCGGCAGGGCGGAAATATGGAAGCTTCCTGCAGGAGCAGAATATTGCTGAAGCATCTGAAAAAGAAAACTCCTTTGGGAACTGGGCGCTGAATGTCTGAACAGAGAAATCGGGAAGAATGCAGGTGGGTATAGGCGTTTTGAACACCAAACAAGAGGGTAAAGCTATGGGATAAAGAAAACAATCCCATAAAGTAAAATTCACTCAACTCTTTGCTTACTTGGCAAGACTCAGTAATGAGTAACACAATTCTTAACTCCGTACATGTACTAATTGATGAACTGGTTTCGGAAGGGCGTGAATTAATTAGCCTATATTTAAATTAATTGTGGATTTAACATCTGTACTGTTGGTTAGAACAACTTATGGATGACTGAAAAAAAAGTTTGATATTCATTATAGAAAATGAAAATTAAAAATAAAA
This sequence comes from Cyprinus carpio, assembly GCF_018340385.1. NCBI lineage: Eukaryota > Metazoa > Chordata > Actinopteri > Cypriniformes > Cyprinidae > Cyprinus > Cyprinus carpio. The sequence goes on along the minus strand of NW_024879272.1, from coordinate 614,411 downwards.
ATAAATCAATGAATAATCCACTGTCCATAGCATTGCAGGGAAAAACTGACCTTGGACTTTTATTATATTTTTAAAATAAAATAAATCCAAATCCATATCTTGTGTTTGAGCGGCCGGGGATCAATTTCTCTTAATCTGCTAATTTGATACATCCTATATCAGTCCACCACTGTTTGCTAACTCAGAACATTTCACTTTATTTTTGATATTCCATCTAACATACTGTGCTGACTATTTGGGTATCGTTGCACCTAAGGTATCTACTGACTCTCCTCATTATAGTGTTAGTAGAGTGTTATGACTGGTAGGTTAGGTTAGAATAAGTTACAATATGTATTGCAAAATTATTTTATAGTCATTATAATGTCTGCTGGGAGACCACTGAATAAAGAGTTATCAGATATTAACTCAGATAGCTCCATTAACATCAGTCTAATGAGAGTTAGTTGATAGAGGTCTATGCTGGGACTATTTTTTTTTTTTATAGTAGCAGGTGGCTATGCGTAAGTGGTCATGATGATTTCCTGACCAGGCTCCGAAAAGCTGCCAATCACAACACACACCGGCCCAGCTAACTAATCACAGCATTAGCTTCATATTTCAGAGTGGTGGGCCTTCATTTGATACAGGAGCTATTCGAGCCGCTCATGCCAGACTGGGGGAGAAAGGTGTTGTAATGATGTAAAATATGTGAAAAATATTGTGTTTTCCAAACACCTTAGTATGAGAGCCTGTTCTAGTACACCCCCAAAACAAAAAAAAACAAAAAAAAAAAAAAAAAATCAAGACTTTTTAAAAGAGCATAATAGGACCCCTTGTGTAACAAAAATAAGTTTCTATAATTATAGGTGTATTATTGTTAAGTGATTCTAAAATATAACTCTACATTATTCACATTTATCTTCTGCCATATCAGGGTGTATCCTCCTAGATGGCTGTATAGCCCTACAGTCTATATAAATACATATAAATACATCTAAACCATTTGCTGCGAGTGGAGAACTTAAGACATAAAGCACGGCTACTTGTATCAAGGTTATTCACTGAATTATTTTTAGACATTACTAAGGACTACAGTTGAGTAAAAGTTGAAAGTGAAAGTGTTGATTTGAAGTGTCAGTTATTGTTAAATCTTGACAGGGGAAGCATTTTGTTAGGATATTCATACAAAATGCAAGCATTGATCAGTCCTGCGAAAGTCATCAGAATAAATATTGGCTCAGTTGAAACGAGCAAATTTAAAAATAGAATTGAGTGTTACATAACATGAACAGAGATGGTTCTGTGGTTGGATGTGTATCACATTTTTAAAAACTCTACATTGCAATCCGCAACTGGTAAAGTGAGATTTCCAGTAGCTTTATCTGGCATGATAAAAAAGCTTTACAAAGCATTGACCAGCCAACTGCGAACCAACTGGGTGTGTGCAGTCATGGCCTGAGTAGGGGTATGTTTGACTCCAAACCCTAAGGTTGTGGGTTCGAGGAGTCTCGGGCAGGAAATTACTCGCGACTGAAGGTGTCTTGCTGGAGCAAGGCCGAAAAACCCCAACTGCTGCCCACTGCATAAATGGCTGCCCACCACTCTGGGTGTGAGTTCACGGTGGTGTGTGTGTGTGTGTTCACTGCTGTGTGTGTGACACTTTGGATTGGCGGTAAAAGCTACACAAGAATTCTGAGTATGGGTCGCCATATACTTGGCTGTATGTCATGTCATGTCACTTTTATGATGTTGAGCATTATCAAATTTAGGAGGATACAATGCATTGTTTTCAGGCGCGTGGACTGGCTCGAAGGCCTGCGCGGGCAAAAAATCAATAGGAATTGCCAGCAAAAAGCTTGTCAATTTTCCCTTTGTTTTCCAATCCACAAATGTTTAAGCTCCTTTGAAGGACTGGATTTATACATCTTTGTTGAACTTCGAAAGACATCCCTAAATTTACGGTTTACCATCTGATCTCACTCCAGTGACTCTAGGTTGGCTAGCATTAGGATTGGAATGGAACCCTGCAGTGAATTGGGGGGTTGAAGATGATTTTGCCAGAAATGCAGAAATAAGCCGTAATTTTGTTTTATTTGTAACTCTTTGTTAGATACATTTATAATTTCTATTGCATTACTACTAGTACTGTTACTGCTAATAAAACAGACCTCTGGGGGCCCCAAAAATACATGAGCCCTTAGAATCTATCCCTAACAATAAAGAAAGTAAACTGTGGACATATTATACCCACAAAGTCTTCATACTATCAGACTATCAGTAAAAAATGATAAAAATTTGAGACCAAAAAATCAGAACACTGTGACCTGACCATGTTTTGCCTTGAGTGTTTTTGTTGTTGTTGTTTGTTTGTTTGTTGTTTTGTTTGTTTTTAATTGCTAATGCTTTTTACACCATAAGAGTGAAAAACAAAAGAATAAAATAAAAAAGCAGGTTGCTTAGGAATTGGTTGGCTTAATTTGGTATTATCTTATTGTGTAATTCAGTTTAACAGTTGACTGCTAACAGCTATTCATCAAAATCATTACATACCTTTCTCACAAAGTTATCTGACATTATTAAGATGAATTGTTTCTTTCGCATAGTTTATTGCCATTTGTTAACTATAGCGAAATAAGAAGCGATAATGTGAGAAAGGTTTAAAGGTGTCTGAAATAAATGTAGGTTGCTGTTATTACTTGAAAAGTTATTGATGTTGTTCTGTTTTTAAAAACACTGGCTATTATTTGGGAGCAACAACTAATTAATCAAATTAATGATAACTGAAGTAAGGAATAATTGACGAACCATGAATTATTAGAAAATAATGCAAACCCGAAGGTGGGGATGTGGCCACGGTGCTGCGAAGAGAGTTATTATATTCCATTTACTACGGTTGCCACAACTCTCAACACATCAATCAGAAGATATATTTATTTAAAGGGATTGTCCGGTTTTTGTATTAAATAGTTATTGTGAGTAGGATTGTATTCTTCTGCATCCTCATCCAATGCCTCTTTGATGGTTGTAGCATTCTAATGCAGTTATTATGAAGCATTAGGAGAGAGGATGAGCGACCGAGGACGGGAGGGGAGAAGAGAGAGAGAGAGAGAGAGGAGACTGGATGAGAGAGAGAGAGAGAGGCCACAAGGAGAAACAAAGAATGGAATTTGAAAAGTCCATTTAAATTACAAAAATGGCTAAGTCTTCATACATTCTTCAAAAAACAGACAAAACATTCCTTACAGATTCCAAAAATGAAAATTCAGGACCTAGAAACTGCTATTTCCTAGACAAACCCGTACGCCAAAAATGTCAAAAAGACTACATGCTTCACATACGAACTCAGTGCTTCTTACAACCCACGCATTTCAAAGATAACAGTCATTCGTGCCTTACCATATTGAAATCGTGACCCCACACAATCTTGCCTTAATTAATGGTAAGCCAAAACCAATCAGAAAAGCCTGTCCAGACGCTCTGATTTTCACGCTTACATTCTGCCTGCTTACTAATTGCCATTTTTGACTGCCCAAAACATATTCACAAGTGACATTCAAAGACCTTCTTCTTACAATTTTAAATCCACATAAGAACCATTTGCAGTATAAAATACCCCATTAAAAGATTCAAAGATTCGCCAAAACAGGGAATAAAAGGGTTCAATCTCAACAATACATAAAAGTTGAACACGGTAGCGCTTTGACCACAAAAAGGACAATCAGACTTATTTCCCAGATTCAAACCGGAAAGAAGCATTTACCGCTTAACTCCCATGGAAATCCTCCACTAGAATATCAAACCCCCCCATCTTGGGTAACGGTGGCTTATATGTGCTCTCCATTCTGTTTACACTCTTTGGCTTAGCCCGACCTTACGCCAGGGAGTATCACATCTGTTTTATCAAGACTTTTTTATATTAAAACCTTTCATACAACTTTTATACACCTCTTTAAGCTTCAGAAGATCATCACAAAAACAGATTATCTCTCTTCATCAAAAAAGGGCCATCAATTCGTTCTTCTTTCTTCCAGTTTAGGAGACAAAATTAAAGTATAAAAGGAGTCCTCCTCATTAGGCTTCAAGAATCCTTGACAAAAGTCTGCGAGGATTTTTAATTCCTCCTCTAACAATGCTGACTTCCATTTTATTAGAATTTGCTGAACCAACCTAATGGATTTAATGCCCAGCTTTACAGCAGTCTCTTCAAGATTAGGTCCAGCTGTATTTATCAAATGTCCAAGTGTCGTTACTCCAGCTTTGGTTAAATTGCCAGCACTTGCAGAAAAGTAAAAGAGACGTTTCCTGCATTGTCAAAACGATCCATTAAGCAATGGTTTCTTGCAGTAAGCCAATAAAGTGTCCTTGTATTGCTGGTTCAAGCAAATATTAAACCGATTCCAAACTTTAAAAATGTTCTTGTAAAAAATTGGTGCACTGATGTTTTGTTACTTTTTCAGAGGATCCATTAAAAAGAGAAGTTTAATCTCAGCCTAGGCCCCACACTCTTTACAATCTCACATGAAACAACTTTCCAGTTAGAGTCGAGGATCCCAGTACACCATCTTGTATGAAAACGCATACTAAAAGTAGCAATTCTGCTATGCACATTATAAACCTTACCTCCCTTCAATCCTTGGATAAAAATGCAACCTTTGGGTACCCAATGTATTTTTTGTTCCCAAAGAACCTACCATGACTTTCTGAATCTCTCAGTAATTTAAAGGAAAGATCACGGCAGGCTAAGCGATGCCCAGAAGAGGAGTCCACAAGTTGTTGTTGTATAATAAATACGCCCCCTGGATGACTTTTCGGTAACAACCACTTCCATTTTTTATCTTCCTTTGGACATTTTCAAGAACCTTGTCCATTTTTCTTTACAATGGAATCATCTCCAGAAAAACCCCCAGGTATTAAAAACCTCCTTTAGACCAAGTAACCATTTGGAGTATTGGAATACCCTGTGACCAATGTGGTCCAACCAAATTTCTTCACTCTTGGCTAGAAAAAAAATTTACGTACGATGATTCCTTAAAATCATTTAAAATTTTCCCACTGTGGGTCGACATCTTTTTTTGATTACAAAAAATCACTAGCATCGTCAGCATAATGCTGACAGGGAAACCTGTTAGTGTTTATACCAGAATATGGTCAAATCACCCCTTTTATGCTTTTCCACTCTAACTTGTGTAAAAGGGTGTCAATGGGCCACAGAATATAACATACCTGACAGAGGACAACCCTGCCCTGTCTCACTCCATCGGGTTTCACCAACCTCAAAAGGATCAACATCAGCCCAACCATTAACCTAATAACTCTCGATATTATTATATCAAAATCTTTGTGCAGCCATAGCTTCCCAGGGTTTTGTAACAAAATCAATGTTCGTTCAACCCTATCAAAAGCCTTTTCTTGATCTAAGCGATCAGGCCAACATCCATCTCCTTCATTGGTGGCAAGATCAAGAAATAGCCCGTACGGAGTGAAATAATTGTCAAAAATTGATCTCTTAGGGATACAATATGTCTGATCAAATGAATCCCTGGTCCAAAACACCTTCAATCGGTTAGCAATTAAGCTTATCTGAGAGGTACCTTATATGTCCTACACAATCATTAAACTGGTCTCCAGCATTGTTACTCTTTAGGTCTCCTCCTTTTTTTTGTAAAGGTAAAGATATAGGCCTCTCTCTCCGACGCTTAACGGCAAAGTCCATTTTTAAACTGTCATTTAAAACTGAAGCAAATCCTCCCCCACCACTGACCAAAAGTTTTAAACAACTCAACTGCAGGCCATCTATAGCCCGGACCTTTCCAGGCCGCCATACTTTGAAGTGCTTTTAAAGCTCTTCTAGACTATTCCCCTAGATCCTTATTTAACTCAGTATGACCCTTGAGGTAAGTTTTTCCTAAGAAAGAAAAGTATGTTTCTTCTATTTTCAGCTCACCATTATATAACTTCCTTATAAAAACTAACAATTCTTTTTTACGAATTTCATTAGCATCTTGTTAACATTCTCCCGACTCAATCTTAATGAATGGAAAATCGTTTTTTGGCCATTCTTTTCTCAATGCCAAAAAAAATTTTGATGGTACATCCATTTCTTCAATCTTGAAACGAGCTCACCAAAGTACCCCTGTGCTTCATCTCCAAATAGTTTTTAGTTGGATTTTTCTCAGATACAACCTCGTAAATGTCCAATCTCCGTGTGATTGTAGCCGCTCTTCCAAATTATAATGTCCATCTCTAAAACTTTCATTGACCCTCTATATTTCTAGTGACCTTCTTCGTATATTTGCGGACTAAACTGTTATTTGGATTTTCCATAGTCCTCACCACGTTTGTATTGAGTTAAATTTGAACTGTTTGTGTTTCCTAAAATTTTTCGCAAAAAAAACTTCAAAAGCATATTTAAAGACCCCTTTATCACTTAAAAGTGCATTATTAAAATGCCAATATGCACTCTTTGAGCTTTACCGAATTCAAAAACCAATGAACACTGAACCAACGGATCAGCAAAAAATACCGGAATAAACCCACACAGCTTCTAAAAACATTTATCTGTGCCCTAAAGCAATATACTGATCCAATCTTGCCAAGAAACAACTTATCACGAAAATGAACCAATGTAGACTGTCTCTATTCCGTACAATTTCCTCCATCCATCCTTAAGCTCATAGTTTTACAATTATTGTATTAGCCTTTTACGTGATGGCATATGCGGTTTCAAGATGATTTCTGGTTATAGGAACGCAAAAAAGAGAGGGGGGGATGTCTGATATAAGCCGGAGCGACCGAAGAAAGAGGCCGGAACGTCTTTGTCCATCTCTGCCTGAT
>NW_024879272.1:591139-606187 GCF_018340385.1 Cyprinus carpio | reverse complement strand
TTCGGCTTCCTTCTTCTCCCTCCTCCCCTCCTTCCCGTTCCGTCCTTCCCTCTCCTCTGTCCTCTCTCTCGTCCTGTGTGTCCCCTCTACCCCTCCCCCCTTGTTTTCCGTCCTCCCCTCCCCCCCCCTTTCCCTCCCCCCCTGCCCCCTTCTCTCCTTCTCTCCTTGCCTTCCTTTTCCCCTCCCTCTCTCTTCGTGGTCCGCGGCCCCGTGCCCTCTTTCTCCTCCCCCTGGTCGCGTCTGCATTGCGCGTCCCTTTCCCGCCTCCCTGGTTCCCTCGTTCTGTACTCGTTTTTCTTCGCTCCCTTTTCCTCCCCCCCCCCACCCCCCCCCTTTCTCGGCGCGGAGCCGTGCTCCGGCCCTCCCCAGAGAGACGATGGCGCCGCCATGTTAGTTCGCGCGAATCCGAGCTGGGGATTTCAGCACGCAATTCAATCCTTCCTTCGAACACATTAAAGTAGGTAGCGTCAACTCGGAGGAAGGGCAGAGTAAACTTTATAGACCTACACTAATCTGTATATGATATCAATAATAACATGTAGTCAAATTATATTCAGCTAGGGTCATTATTGCCGTTTCCTAGAAATCACGTGTATTTACAAACTGTAACAGTATGGTTTGCAAGTACTTATGTGTTTTTAAAATCTGAATACCTAACAACTAAGCATTATATGGTTGAAAACCGAATATGTTGCTAATATGTCCCAGCGCTCAGCGGCATCCGATTCTGCTCTGCCGGCCAGCCAAAGCGCGGGAAGAGCGGATTTACATAGTTAGCAGTTGATGCGTTACGCACTGAAAGTTCTAATCAAATCCCGGTGGGATCGTACGCTTCAGGGACCAGCAACGACGGATCCACACACGTGTGTGATCGTAACGACGCTAAAGGGTTAAAAGACTGTGAGTTTCCTGTTTCTGTGCGATTAACATCAGAAACAAAAACAGAGGCTTTCTTTCCCCTTGAAGCATTAATGGTTGTACTTTCATTTTCCTCTGTTACTAACAGACTGTCCAGTGTTCCACAGAATTGGAGGGATTAGACCTGTTTTACACGTCTAGGGTACATCTTATCTAACATTCACCTTCACAACTGGATTCTTCTTCTGCCACGCTTTTGTAACATTACATGAAGCATATCAACACCTGTTTTCTAGCATTAATATCTGAATGAGGTTGTGTGTCTGACTGTGTTCATCATTCCACAGCATTCTACTACTGTCTGGGCATGAACGCACCAGAATGACCTGCCCTACCACAGCCAACAAAATCTCATCGGATCAGTAGTGCATAGATCGAAATATAATAGTCAAAATAGCCATACGAAAACTAAAAGGGACACATTCAAGCGCACCATTGCTCATTTAGTATCATGAAAAGCATATCTCCTAAATGAAAACCACATGTTTCAATAAGGGGGAAACATTTCAAAGTGGTTACTCTTTTTAATTGGTGAAAACCAATTTTCCATAACGAGCTAGGCATATTTACTAAGAAATCATTCCTTTTACAAAGGGTGGCACATTTGACGAAGACTTTCGTAGCCGGCATTGAAAGGGGAAGCAACGGGATCCGTGGTGAAACGCATCGTTTATACTAAACACGCTCCACTAAATCATAGCTTTTTCCACTGTACTCAAAAACATACAATGCCATTGTTCATTTGGATTGCGACAGAAATAGAGTCATAACCCACCACTTTACCTGCCGCTAAAACAACATCTTCTATACTTGTAGCAAATAGCCCCTACTTCACACCTGACGCCTAGAAGTGCTCTAAAACACACCGAGCCGCCACCCGCCATGCTTTCGCGGGAAAAACGAAAGCGGCACGGCGCTCCGCCTCACAAACAGTCCTTACACTCAAAAAAACAACCTAACTGTGTGATTTTAAGTAAAAGCCAGAACAAAAGTAGGAAAAAAGTTTGCAAAAGCACTGCACACTCGCTCTCCCGCCACGCCCACCACTCAGCATGTGCCCAGGAGAGAGAGAGAGAGAGAGGCATATGTGGAATTAGGTCTACCTCTGAGCGTTCCCTCAACCGTGTTCTGCAGCAAGCGTCCTCTAAACAGCGCTGTTAGTACTTCGCCTAAGTGAGAAATGCCAATAATGTATTTACTTTTGGAAAAATCATCTGTAATGTTGTTGTTGGCTGTTAGTCCTGTAATTTCTGTTATAACAAGCTTTACTATCGCGAAGTGATATGGAACTGTAATGCAGTCAGGAGAGCTGCATGGAACTTAGTTAAGCCATGCATTTCCCAGAAAATAATTGCACAACTTAGAACAATGCGTAAGCTTCAATCAGATTCAAGCTTAAAAGCGCACCCGTAGTATAAGAAATGAAAATAAGCAACAAATAAATTCAAAACTTGATTAATCAGACTTCAAGAAAAAAAACAGCAGAGGAACAATGCATTTCTCACTGAACGAACCACAATGAAATGTACACATTTATACACAAACAACCTTTCATTAGAAGGCATTTTATTTTTTCCAGCTCATGTTTGTCACTGAATTGTAATGCACAGGACAAGTGGGAGAGCATCTCCAATAAATGACACCTGCCTCAGTGCTTTAGATTGAGTACAGTTGATCATGAAGTTTTATAAGCACTGCGACTTTGATGCTTGTCATATCAGGTCTGACAGTTTAATACGATTATAATTGAATATTGAACAGTAAAAGTGAACACTTCCCAAAAAAAACAAATCAACGCAATCGTGAATCATTCAAGGGGGGGGGGGGGGGGGGAGATGAGCGGGCAATCATAATTGTCCGATATAAGACACTATAAAGGGCATTCAAAAACTAATGTCACTTGTTTTCCGTTCAGGGTTACTCTAATATAATTTATTTACCATTTTTATTAATTTTCCACATTTATTTATTATTTTTTTTGACCGGAACTGCCCCCTGTGGGGCACAAATTAGCAACTGAAGAAGTGGCAGTGAAACAAGAGTCCTGCTGCAATGCCAAAGGTGTTCCTGATATTGGGCGAAGATGGTGTAAGGCAATGGATCGTTAATGCTAGTCCTGTCCCTGCTGGAGATGATGAAGCTGTTCTCCTGCATTTGGAGTCTCATGCAAGATGAGAAAAAATACTTCTTTGAAACAGAGACTGACACGTTCATGGGCCTCCCCTGCAGTGAATATTTCTGGAACCTGGTTGATACACTTTTATTGTATAAACATATAATATACAAAACTACAAAATACAAAATGCACTCCCCAAATAAAATTTAATTTAATAAATGCATATTTACAATTTAAGCACTAACTAAAATAAGTTTTAAATCAACCCCCCCAAAAAATAAATGAACTAGAGAAGGCTGACTATAATCAGTCTTGCCTTCCATTTAGTGAGAAAATCCTTCTCTTCATCCGTTATTAGAAAAAAACCAGCTCTTCTGGTAGTCAGTTAATGCAAGGACCAAGTTTGAGAACCGTAACACACAATATCTGAGCGAGAGCAGAGCCAAAAAAAATTCATTTTTTTAAAACGAACAATGTATATTTAAAAAAGCACACGTCCAGTTGTTATGTGAGTGAAGGAAATCCGACTGTGATTTTATTTGTGATCCGATTTTGTCCAGACTGAAGATACAGGGAGAATTATTACTCTCAGAGTTACCACAGTGGTCGGTGTGTTCACACAGTGAGAAAGAGCGTACAAAAACCTCCGTCAGTCCGAGTCACTAGTGATTGCACTGATACAGCTGAGAGGGACTCTGCAAGCTGCTGATGGTAGATCACAAACCAACACAATGACTTCAAGAACACATTTTCCAGAGGATTATGGTCATACGGGTCATTAAAATATAAACTGTATTTCACGAGTTCCCCCTTACTTATAATTAAATAAAGGTTATTTTATGCGTATTTGGCGTTGCTGTACTGGGAGAGAGCCTCGAGCCCTGGCAAGACTCCCGAGCAACGGCACCCCCCCAACCCCCACCACCACCATCCCGGGAGAGGGGTCTGAGCTCGGAGTCCGGCCCAGCCAAAAAAGTTGACTCGCCAAAAATTCAAAGACGAACAGGACAGCAGCCGAGATACGCACATTCACGACTACCCCAAAAAGACTGGGCCATAATGTAGATGGGGGCATGGACGTCCTTTGGGCTAAATATGTTGTTGTGGCAGTGTCTAGGAAGCGAATTGACTTCAGTGGAGAAGCAATCCACTTGAAAGAGACTGCGATGACAACTCCTGCTGAGCAGATGCGATTTATTGCGCAGTAGGGACGATAGGAACGGCTACCTGCAGGAGCTGACATTGCTGCGGCAGGGGGGAATATGGATGGAGGCTCCTGTGGGAGTGGCTCATGCTGCGGAGTGCGGCAGGGGGAAAAACAGATAAGGATCCTGCAGGAACAGACACTTGCATGCGGCAAGTGGGGGAGGAAACCAATAAGGCTCCAACGGGAGCAGACACTGCTGGTGGCAATTAGACCAAAATACAGATAGGAGGATTCATGCGGGAGCAGAGACTGCCTGCGGGCAGGGAGAGAGAGAGAGAGATGACGGATCCTGTGGGGAGCAGACACTGCTGCGGTAGTGGGGAGGAGAGATACAGAAAAAGGCTCCTGAAGGAGCAGAGAAATACCGAAAAAAGGCATCTGAAGAGAAAATAGGCAGTTCTGCAGAAGCGGCAGTAATGCTGCAGCAGATTAAAATACAGAACCAAAGCTCCTACTGGAGCAGGAACACTGCTGCGGCAGTGCCGGAAATATAAGGAAATCGCTCATGCGGGAGTGGGGACTGCTGACCGGCAGTGCGGAAATATGGACGAGTTCCGCAGGTAGCAGCTATTGCTGCAGCATCTGTCAAAAGAAAACTCCTGTGGAAACTGCTGTGGCAGTGTGCGGAGAATTAGGTAAAGGCGTCCTTCAGGATCGGGAGGGAATGTGTGGGGAATTAGGTAAGGCTCCTGCAGGAGCAGCATTGGCCTAGTGGGGGAATCGGGGAAATCTCCAGATGGGAGAGGGGCACTGCTGAAGCAGTGTGGGAATTAGGTAAGGCTCCTGTGGGAGCTGGAACTGCTGCGGCAGTGAGAGAAATATGGGAAAAGCTCAGAAGGAGCGGGGGACTGCATGTGGCAGTGGGGAAAACGGAAAGGCTCCTGTGCGGAGAGGGCATTGCTGTTGGCAGTGGCGAAGAAAAAAATAGGTAACAAGGTTCTGCAGGAGCGGTGACTGCCCCTGTGGCAGTGGGGAAGAAAACGGAAAGGCTCCTGTGAGTGAGAGGGCCATTGCCTGTGGCAGTCGGGAAAAAATAGGGAAAAGGTTCCTGCAGGAGCAGAGCACTGCTGACTGCAGTGAGGGAAAAATAAGAAAAGCTCCTGTTGGAGCGGGCACTGCGCGGCAGTGTGGGAATTTGGTAAGGCCTCCTGCGGGGGCTGGGAGCTGCTGGGACGATGCTGGAGTGGGGATGGGCCATTATAGATGGATTAGGTGATGTTAAAGGGGCCCTTAGCTATGGTTGTTCAGGAGTTTGAGTGAAACAGGGATGGACAGGCATTAAAGGGGTCAGCTGAAGATGAGGGTTCGGTGAGCTTCTGCAATGGAATCGGTCTGGGGGGGGGGGGGGGGACCGCACGTAGATCTTGAAGGCCTCTGCCTTTTGGACAAAACCGGTTCCTGATGTTGCTGGCTACGTAGTGGTGGTTCCAAGGCGGAGACCGTGTTCGGACGGGATGGGTAGGGGCATAGTGGAGGATGGAGGGAAGGAGGGGCAAGCATGCAGGGGGGAGGAGGAAGGATGGCCTGAACGGAGCCGACTTGACCAGGGGGGCAATGCTCACGCTTGAGGGATCTGTAAGTGTTAATTAGTCAACGGAGACGAAACAAATATTCCTTTAACTGACATATTTTTCATGCCCAAGATAAAGACAGACTAAATCAAAAAACAATGCCTGTCAAGTTTAGCGCCTGCCTTGGGATGGCTCCAGGGGCGGAAGAAGGGGAGCTGAAGAGAGTGGGGAAGGTCCGGGATCGGCGGCCGTGCAACCATTAGCGGAGGCCATGCTCGCGGCCTTGGGACAGCTCCCGGAGGGCGGGGGGTGTCTAGGCGAGTGGGGGGAGGGAAATGGCGGGCGTCAGCGGACCTACAACCACTTTAGTGGAGGCATGTCTCACGCTTGGGACGGCTGAGGGAGGGAGCGCTGAGGGGGGGGGGGATGGTGGGCTTCCGGGCTGATCACCAGGAGAGTCAGAGGGCACCTGGTGGGAGGTGTGGGAGGAGCGGACGACAGAGGAGGGGGGCGAGCATGGCGGGAGCATGACGAGGAGGAGGAAAGATAACCTGCTGGAGACGCCCTGCGGGAAGATGTGCATCACACTTGCTGGCGGCGACTGCTCCATGCTTGGATGGGCTAGGGAGGTGAAGAAAGGAGGGGAGGAAAAGAGGAGGGGAATGAACAGGCATCGGGGTGCCTGCGCCATTAGTGGAAGGCTATGCTCACACTTGGGACAGCTACTGGGAGTGGAAGAGAGAGGGAAAAAAAGAGAGGGGGGAAATAGGCAGGCAATGCTCGGGGCCTTAGCCAAGGGTAGTTCGGAGGGCATGGGTAGGGGCAAGGGAACATAGAGAAGGAAGGGGAGATGAGAGGCAGGAGGAAAGATAGCTGACTGGAAGAGGACTGGAGCTGCGCCTCGGAGACAATGCCACCATTTGCGGAGGCGTGCTAACGCATTGAGGACCAACTCCCGAAAGGTGTGAACGAAGTGAGAGGGAGGGACGAGAGGGTGAGTGATGTCGGAAATCGGGGGTCTACGCCATAATGGAGGCGGCCTCACCATGGGGGGGGATAGACTGTGGGGCTGCAGGACACATGAGGTAGGGGAGAGGCGGAGGTTGTCGGAAGCAAAAAGGGAGTGTAGATGGCGTCTGCACCACAGCAGGAGGCATGCTCCACGCTAGCTGTCGTGCATCCCGGGGCGTAGGAGGAGCCAAACGCATTGAGAAATGAGAGAAAAAGGGGGATAAGCCGCAGCAGAAGGGGGAACGCGCTCATGTTGAGATGGTGAGGGATCATGTGTTGCAAGTGGGAAGCAGCTCGACACAGCTGGCTTCAACGTGCTGTCAGGCACAGGAAGAAGAACCTGAAGGAACTGTGCTGCCGAAGCCTGCATGACTAGCGGAGGCAGCCTACACGCGTTAGCATAATTCACTAAAGGGTAGCTGGAGGCCAGTCTCCGAAAAAGCAGAAGGAAGAGAGTACGGATGTGGGCATGATTATAGAAAATGGAAGGCCAGCGCTCAACAGTTTGCTCAGCTGTGATAGCTGTAGGCCTTGAGGGAGAAAGGAGTACATGGGGGTCTGGTGAGGTCTTGACGAAACAATTAGATGGCTGAAGCCCTGACACTGCTAGCAGAGGACGTGAGCCGGGAGAGACACTGAAAAGGAAAAAAGGGCGTGGGGTTAGACAGTTAACAGGATGGAAATACTGGGATGTGCGGGCAGGTGAGGCAAGTAGAAGCCAGATTTGCTACTTGCTTCGGCCGACTGTAAGTTGTTGGCGTGGGAGAAGTTAGAATGGTTAACGTAACATTTGACGGGGCAATGCTGTAAAAAGTATGGGTAGCATAATGTGTTTTTTTTTTTTTTTTGGGGGACGGTTTTAGAGTCAATTGGGTTGCCATGCTTAGACAAAATTTCTTCGAGAAATCCTTGGTCAACACTTACTAATGTTCCTATTGCGAAAGACAACCGATCTTTTGAACATGCCGTATGGCCCGCGACTACCAGCCTTTTGAAAACCACATCTCGCAGAGGGGATAAAATTGAGAATGGCTGTTTTCACGTTGTAGTAGGGCCTGGGGAATTAGACGGCTTTTGACCACAACGAATGATAGCATGTTTAGTTATTGTAACACATTCAGGGTTTACCACAGACAATTGAGTTTATGTGTGGCGGGCTGCCCCCCATATATTCAAAAATGCCCACCACAAATAGATTTTCCAAAAGGCTTTGTGACCTACATGGAATAAACATGAGCAATCGCACCGTTTCAAAATCCATGAAACCGATGCAGGTGTTTTATATATCACGGTATTTCAGAGAGGAAATGGACTGTGTATTTAAGCAATTTTTCGATTTCATTTTCGATTCATTTGTGCACTGTCTAATGAATGATAAGGCAGCGTTTGTGATAGCGATTGCCTTTTGCAGACGTCACCGGGGTGATCCTGTAATCTCTATCGCTCTTCAAGCAACTCCTGCTGGCAGTAAAGGCATTTGCATATATATGTATATACTGGCGGGCGGGGGAGAGTGACCGCCCCCCAATAGAGTGTACGGCTGTGGGACACACTGCAACATTGTAACCAACAGACAGGTTTATAGCTAGTAACGTGAATTTGGCAGTATGATGCTCCTTCACTTCACGCTGTTTCTAAAGATAGTTTACGTTGTACCTCTTTGCATATTGCAGTCACTAAAAAGAAAACCGGAAAATGTAATCACAATTGCTGTCCTGTGGAAAAACACTCGGGCCAGTTGCGTTTTAGATCAATTCTGAGTGAGCGCGCGCAGTAAATGGTGTTGAAATATTTTCATAAATAAATTGATCCTGCCAGAAGAATTGCATGAATATTTATGTCTGTATCATTTCGCGCTGGTGAGGTCTATATACATAGCACAGTAAGGCAAATGTAATGCCTTCCAAACATTTCAGTTTGGGTGAGGACACTCTAAAAATTTATTAAATTGCAAAACACGGTCTGCGCCGCTCTAGGTTGAAGCAGCCTCAACTGTGCTTGGCAGCCGGAAAAGCCACGTGTGAAAGGCTGAGCCAACGGCAGGAAGCGGGTGGAGCTTTGCTGCCATGAGATTCTGGGGTGCTACCCAGGCTCGGTGAATGCCTGCTGCTGCCGCGATCAGCGCTCGAGGAGAGCCGGGTCTGTTGAGCGGAAGAATGGTGGTGTGGAGCGAGGCAAGCTCGGGGCTTTGCACAGTCGTATTGGCCACAGGTGTGGCTGGTCGAAGAAGAGCAGCTGTCGCTACGATAAACGCCTGGTGCTCGGCCGGCCGTGTTTGGCGGGGTAGGAGTTATCACGGGGCCGGCAACAATGCGGGAAAAAATCCCCAGTATAGATTCTCTTCGTTGGACGGGAAATTGGGGGGTCTGTGAATAAGATGGCAACAGAGAGCGAACCAAATGCTGAAGTCGAGAGATAACAAAGGTACAGATCTCGTACTCTTGATATATTTATAGGTGTTGCCTCTTGAGCTGATTTGGTAAACGGATGTTTTGTAATCACTAATGATGAACTGGGCGTTGTAAATATAAGTGCATGCCGACCTCCTGAAATTTGTTCTATGAAACATCACTTTAAAAGGCGACACAAATCGAGGTCCACCACTACTTTTCCCCAATGTTATTGGTTCCCACTTGGAGATTCTGGCAGCGCACCGCATCTGAACTCATATGAAATTGATTTTGTGGATCTTCATATAGTGATGGATAAAAAAGGGACATGTGTGTAAATGATTCCCAGATAGCAACAGGTCTTTGTTTCAGTGTAGGAATTAACATTGAATCATTGACTCTAACTATGTATGCTTGTCTGTTAAATTCTAACATGCCAAAAGAGACCCTAAACTAGTTTTGAGTGTTGTTGTGCGTGCTGTTGATGAAATGGTATATATAGAATTAGAAATGATCATAATAATTTCTTAAAGTTATATAAATATAAATCTATCAATGTACAAGTTTTTGTGGTTGTTGGTGTTGTGTTTTGTTTGGTTTTTGGTTTTTTTTGGTCTTAACATTTCTTAAACGTATTATAAAAATGATATTAAGTAAAACTGATTTATTGGTTGCGTTGATTAGGAGCACGACGATAGCAGCATAAGCTGGTAATCCGTGCCCACTTCTTTGCATTGTCAGCACATTCGCTTACAGTGCTCTGCGAGTGTTTTTATAGTGCTGTGAGTTTGACAACTTCCAGGAACGAGCGCAGGAACAGAAACACACAACTTAATCATCACCACCCAACGAACATAAACAACACAAACAATCTGGGACTGTGATGCTCTGACATTCAGGGTACATACATTTTGTAATAGAATTATGTGTTCAAAATAAAACAAATCACATCTTATGTAACAGTCTGATGAACCACTACAGAATGACACGAAAGTCGTACTTATTTCAGAGATCGGGGACAAAGTGACACTGGTGACTCAGAATCCTAGCGATAAAATCATGATCAAACAAGGAGAAAACTGTTACAAGTCATCTGCGCAACAAATCAAGCTCCTAAAACCCTCATATATTACATCAAACAGCCCCAGTCAGGGAGAACATCCATCTAGGATTACAGTGGCAGGGGAACTAGCTACGGGCGGGATTTCTTTCTCACTGTGGCGTGAGGGTCGGTTGAGACTGAAAATGTTACGTCAACGGGGGGAGTGACTTAACAATGATAAAATATAACCACCAGACTACGCCACGATGGGAATTTCACCACAAAGCGTTTTAAATCAACCCACCTTTTAAAAAGGGCAACCACAGGTTCGTATCACATCAATTATAATACGAGTCAGAGACAGAAGAACCATATAAAACTACATTTTTTTATTGACAGTGAAAAACCACTAGTAAAATAGGAATGGAACATTTGTGTTCTTCATGCTCCACTGGGCCACCAAGAGAAATTTGATACAATGCCCAAAAGGCAAAGGGGCTGGAGCTTATACCACAGGACAGCCGAATACACTGACCAGCCTCACACCACCTAATAAGTGAATCACCGGTGGGCACACACACACACACACACAGCTTGGAGGCACACCACAACACAGAGTGAGAAATCACTGCACACTGTTGACAGAGGTGCCAACCACCTAAAATAAGCTGGCCCTCTGCCTGTGGTGACCAGACCCTAGCCAAGGACAAGAAATATTATATATATACTTTTGCAAATATAAAATCTACCGTCGCCTCGCGGGGAGAGTCCCAGTAACAAAATGAATGACTAATATATAAAATGAATACAATATATCAGATAAATACACTAAAAGAAAATCAAAATTTTACACAGATATCTAAATATATATGGAATAAACACAGCTGCTGGAGAGAGCCTGTGGCCAGAAAATAAATCACAAAATAATAAAAAGAAACAAACAACAATAATTAATACAAACATACCACAAAAATAAACAAATAGATGGAAACAGACAAATTCCAACAAAAATATAGAATAGGAAGACAGAAAGAAGTCACGCCAATTAGGACTTTGCTGTAATAAACAATTCAATATCAGAAAAAGAATAGCAGAAAATGCAACTAAGGCAGGTAGACCCACCAAAATCACTGATAAAACCACCAATAAGCAAAACATATTGAAAAAAAAAGAAAGAAGAAAAAAAAGAGAATATTGAAAACAAGCAAAAATAATATTAGAATAACCCAAAGGATATTTGGGACACAAAAAGAAAATAATAAAAAACAATGTAGTTTCTGGAAAACAGGACAGACAATGCACGCTGTTAAAAAGACAACGAGTGCCTCGACAGCAAAATGAAAAGCGCAGCTACTGGCTTCCCCAAACCAATCGTCAAGGAGATGTTTGAATAACACACACGCGACAGGACTCTTACAGCCAATGGCAGGCCAGGGTAGGAATTAACAAAATCACCAGCGACTGAATTGGGTCTCACAGCGTCATGAAAGTACTACGCACAGGCTTGTTTACATAGGCGCACGGCAGGCAATCACGGAATCGAAACAGACGTCCAAACTAATTACAACCTGATGGTTGCTAGCGCCAGGGAGGGACGGAAGCTGCGTAAGTGATGGAAAAAGCGTTACCCGACGCAACCAATTCCAACAGGTGACGTTATCCCAGGTAGCACAAGAATTTACCTTTGATAGCTGTGCGCGCCCTCAATTGGCTAATCACGGCAGGTTGACGTAACCACGGCCACATTATCCCCTCCATTTTGCATCAGTGGCGCCCCGACGATGGACTAAAAAATAGAAAATGGGAAACCCTTAAACGCATCCACTCCAAGGCCTAAACCAAAGCTTGCAATAGATGGGCGATAGTCTCCGCGGACACCTAAAGCATTATGCACTATTTCTCTCGTTCTCTAGCAGCTTGCGGAAGCTGATGAGAGTTGAGTAGGTTAGCCCTGGCCCAGTTACGGCCAAGAGCCGCCGAGGTAATAACACCACCTCAGTTATGAGAAACCTTCTAGATTCTACTGGGACAGCACTTACAGGGGGAATACCTGATGATGACAACTCCTCTTGGATCCCCGGCTCTACCAAGCGCCCAACTCCTCGAGACTCCGTCCTTGAATAGTTTGAGGAGGTCTCAGGCCCAACACTCACCAAATCAACAGATTAACCTCTATCTTCATACTCCTGAGGATCCTATTGGAGTTACTCTACACTGCCCCAAGCATTTGCTCGACAGGCAAACACTCTCGCATGCACACAAGCCTTCAACAGAGAACGAGGCACTCCTCCTTATCTTGCTCAGAATCTAGTAAACAGTGCAACTGCTATAAGCTACACATCCCTCTTCGGGAGGGCGGAACGCCACTGATAGAATGTACAACTGAATTCCATAAGGTCACCAATGGAATCTATGAATGGCGACCCCGCACTACCTTACTCTCTCAGGTAGACCTGAATGCACCTTCAGCACAGGTGAGAGTCACGTACATTTGCTGGTCATTGCTGCCTCTTCCGACGATCTGCTGCAGCCTTCAGCCGTTCCCGTGGCCCCCTCAAAGGTCAAACCTGCAATAGCCTACGATGAATCCACTACCCAACTGTGTACACTCCTGCAGCGGTTCCGGGACCCTACTAGCAAAAAGTCTATCGGCACCTGGGGGTCTTGACCCAAACATTAGGTAATATGGAGGACTATCCAGTCACTGTGAGTGAGGAGTTGGTGTTGTAACAAAAGAGATACGTGAGACAAAACCGGACACCCAGTCTCTATTACGAGAGTAAGGCAATGGTCGCAACAAATTATACAACGTGCGATTAAACACGCTTCACATTGTCCATTACCGGCTGCATGGATGGTTACGGGGTGGTACGAGATTTCCTTACTGATAAAAGATCGCAAACGCTGACGACGAATGAGCGCAGATTCAAAGTTACGGCCCTGGTCTGATTGAAGGCGGCCGGCGTCGGACACCAAACTTGGTAAAAACCACTCCTCAAACAGGGACTTGTGCCACAGTCTCAGCCAACTTTGGTCGTGAGTAGCACTGCCAATAGAAAATTTGACTAAACACAGTCAGTCATGGACTAATAGGTTTTCTTGGCCAGAGTATGAAGGTTCCAGGAACAGTGAAGTTCAATGGCACGGAACTTCATTGGGCCTTGAAGCTAAGTAGGTGGCCCATGAAGGCACGTGCTACTGGGCCGATTTCTTAGCAAAGTTGGCACCGTTTCACACTCTGGCACCAACGTGTAATTATCAGCCGAGCATATTTGGCCAATAGACACCGCTGCCTTGTCCCAAATCACTGGTGCGTTCTACCCCTGGTGTCCATGCTGTTGAATTGTAACTGTGTCAATACCGAATCCCTTAAAAAATCCCAGGCAACCCTAAGTGGTAACAATCTTCACCTCCGTCAGGGCGGAATATCCTCCGATACACAAACTCCTTCCTTTGCTTTCTAGTATATTCCATTGTCTGGAGACGACTCAAACTGGTTTAATCTAGCTGCTCGCCGCTCTGCTGACCTCGTCGCTGACCACGCTCCCAGACCTTTATTACCTGGCTGATAAACAGATCCAGCCTCTGCATAGACCTAAGTCCAAAGACAGAATAACATGGACAAAGCACTAACGGCCCTCATCAATCTGCTTGAACTGCACAAACTCCTGTGCCAATGGCCTGCCGCAGCGACTCAGGAATGGTCACGCCAGCAGCTACTCCTGACTTCACCCTGGATGGACGGGGTTATGGCGGGAGAGCGCATCTGCATGACCATTACTCCTTCCTGATCTATATCTTACCTCAAAGTATGAATGCGCCAGCTCTGCCAGCCCCCGCGCTGTTCTGTAGCTCCAAGCCTTGCTGTGGCCCAGAGGAACTCAGGGTGATATATTGTCAAGTAAACACCAATTAACTTGTGACCTAAAAGATATTCCCTGATTATTTCAAACATGCCCCACTTGAGAGACGAGAAACTCTAGTGTTCATTGAGCTGCTAATTATCATATTTCGCTCAGTGGGCCTTAAACGCCCGACTGGCCATATGCTATAGGTCGAACCTTACCTTCACATTCTGCGAGAGGGACGGCACCCGACCCGCATGGCTGGCGTCTACTTCTAGATGAAGGTTTAGAAAAATCGCCTACGCAAGTAACTGGGGTAGAGATTAATTTCCCTTTCAGGTCTCAAATGCTGTCCTGACGACGCTATGTCCATGCCATAGTCAAACTCTGCCCTCTTCGGTTTAACTCGCTACCTCGGCGCCCGATTCACCTTCAAGACACCAGCATATGCAGGGGTGCTGCAAAATTGGCAAATACCTCACAAACGCCTATACTCCCCACTTGCAAAGCAAGGAAGGTTCGCAATTTCAGACACGTCTCAGGGCAACGCCCATTGTGCAACAGCCTCACTTTTACCTGGATCTAGTTGCTACCCCTTGCGCAGATCTAACCCTGCCCAAGAAACTTCAGTCAGGCGTGAAAGGGGGGAAAACACATTCTCCAGCGTTGCCTTGCGTCCTCCTTACAGGCGGACCAAGGACAATCTCCAATCGGTCCAGTGATTGAGCTACAGAAGGAGGAAAAAACACCACAACATCATCAAGGTTATAACAATAGAGGGACTGGGCACCGTTGATCACCAAATAATTCGCTACCAGTAACTTGGAACGTGCTTGGGGACATTACCAAGGCCAAAAGGCATACGGTGTCCAAAATTTGGCAAATCCCTCCACAAAACGCCTATAATAACTTGCAAAGCCAAGGAAGGTTCGCAATTCAGACACCGTCTCAGGGCAACGCCATTGTGCAACAGCCTCAATTTTACCTGGATCAGTTGCTACCCCTTGC
>NW_024879272.1:563392-590139 GCF_018340385.1 Cyprinus carpio | reverse complement strand
TGTCCATGGAAAACTTCCACCATGTTAACAGTACAGTTAACCTCTTATCAACCTGTGTGTGTGCCCATAAGAGTGCCTTATATATCTTACAAATTAGCTATGAAATGTCATTTAACTGATAAGGAGAGTAAATATTAATCTGAACGGTATTCATATGTGTTTTTTGCACAAAGAGAGAGATCTTTTACTGCCGTTTTTTTTGGTCAGCATTGTGCTTGAGAGTAAAGTCTGTGCTTCCAGTCCATTGATGAGACACAACTGTAACGTGATTCCCTCAAGCAAGTGTCAAGCACGTGCAGATCCATGTGCGAGCTTGTGACAGGGACAGGAGACGTGGTCTAACAGGCATAGTTCAAAACACTGGCAAACAGGTAATATAGGAGGGCAAAAACAAAGCAATATTCATAGGGCAAGTGTGGTTCTTTGATGATGTAGTCACATATCAGAGAGCTGGGCAAGAGGTGGGTTCACAGTATCCAGGTGCAAATCGTCCAAACACAAGTAACACTTCAAGGCAAGGAAAAGACTCTAACTAAGAAAAAATTCAGCAAACCAACAAGCAGAAAGGCTTATGGGGATCAAAGTAGCTTGGTCACTAGGAGTAGTGGGGATATGTGCAGAACAATACTCAGCAGTTTGAAAGTGATCTAAGTGAGTGCTTATATAGTGAATGTGTGATGGTTACAGCTGTGTTGCAATCAGTGCAGTCCACTGTGTTTTACTTAGTGCAATGGATGATGGGAACTGTAGTTCCAGGTGACGCGGCAACAAAGTTAGTGTGTGGTGCAAGAGTCCGCGTAGCGAGCAGGTGACCTATGCTGGTGAGTCTCCCAAGAGCAATTTTTTGAAGGGGACACATAATACATGCTAAAATTGTTCATGTAATGGTTTTTTACAGAGGAAAGCCCTACTACTTTTAGGGGTGCAAGAGGGAGAGCTTGCCAATTAGACAACTTCAAGCTGTTGTGGCCGCGCGGCCAGCAACAGCGTTCGCGGTCCACTGTAGACATTATCCGTCAGCATTGTTGGCAAGTGTGCAGCCTTTCCCGTTGAATTGGGCTACTGTTAACACTGTTGCCACGGGTCGCTTTCTTTCATGTCCATGTGTGGGTTGTTGTTGTAAACCTGGTAAACAGCATTATTGCTAACATATAGGGACTCATCAAAAAAAAAATACATTGGCATCATCTGTATTATAAGAGAAAATATCAACATCATGACATGTTTTAAGTGAATAAAATAGCTTTGCCAGCTTTATCATTATTGGAGGCTCCACCACTATTGAACTTTGTTGTCTCTTAACTGGACCTTGTGTGTGTGTAGGTGATGTAAAAGAGGAAAAGCATAGCAGTTTGACCAAAGCACTAAGTGATTAAGACTCCAAGTTTCTAACTTACACGCTTTTTGCCCTGTTTGGTGTTTTTTTAGTACTGTCCACTGTGTCTGTTCTGTTTCTCCCTGGTGGCCACTAGAGGTTCTACTTCCCTTATTGTCACCTTCGTAAAGGAACTTCATTCCCACTAGCCTTAGCTGCCAGCACTGTCATTGTAATCAGCTGTCACCACTTACCTTGTTTGCACCTGTCCTGTAATACCCTGGTTTTTCTGTCATGTTACGGTCCTTGTTGAATTCACCCTGCGTTTTCCTGGTTCCCTGTTTTTCGTGTTTCTGAGGTTGTCTATGTTTCTTGTTTTGGACTGATTACTTCCGGGATTTTGACCTTTTGCTCCTTGATGATTTTCTGATTTTGATCACCCCAATAAACATACTGCTTCTGGATCTACCTGTCTGTGTGCGTGTTCGTGACAATTACTTACACAATTATTTACAAAGTAAAACATTGTTATTTACAAACACACGTGGTTTAATCATACTTTTAAAGGGTACACCGTCATTGCCAGTATTTTAATGTTAATTTTACAGCCCAATTTTTTACAGTGATACCCACTTCTTTGCATTGTCCACACTGCGCAGTGCTCTGAGAGTGTTTATAGTGATGTGATTTAACACTTCATGACTGAGAGCAGGGGGGGGACAGAACACAATCTTCATCACATCAAGACAAAAACATCATCCTCATCTGGACCACTGCTGCTTTTTCTCAAGGTGGGATGATAATTTGACAGTTATATTATGCTATTGTTGTTTTATAGCATTTTAATTAATCGATATTGTGCTGTAAATTAGATTTACGCATTAATTGGTTTTATTTTATTCAGAATCCAGAGGAGTCACCTGTGACTCAGCCTAAAAGTTTAAAACTGTCCAGCTCGTCAAACAACTTCAATAGAGTGTAGTCTGGATGTAGGACTAACCTCTATTGACTTAGTCTGGTATCAGCAGAAACCTGGAGAAGCTCTTAAACTCCTCATGTATGCCATAGACTGCAGTCGGGAACTCCATCTCCACTATCCAAAACAGTAAAGATGTATTTCACACAGTGACTGCAACTGAGTACAGCTGAGATAGCACTGCAGCTGCTCTACAACACACAGATCAACAGTGATGTTTAAAACACGGAGATAAACACCTTATAGAAACCTCATCCTTTGCCTTAAATCTGAATAAATGTTCAAAAACTGCACCACAAAGTGCCTTGCTTTGACAAATTCACAATCAAGATATTCCAGAGAGTTGCGTAATGACCATTTAACCCAAATAAAATGGGCATGTACACCAACCTATTTTTGATCCCATTTGTCTCAGCTGAATGAGCCCATGTATTTTACTACTCAAGTATTACCAAAATCCTTTAGGAAGAATTCCACATTTGGAACCGTGATTCTAAAGTGAAAAGCAAGTAAACTCTAATGAAACTGAAATCACTGTAAGCTTTTAGGAGGTTTATTTACGTTTTTTAGATAGTAATGCCTTCTGATGGATTTGGTGGACACTTGAGTCATTACTACTGGATTGCCATTATTTTTACAAGAGTTAGTTAAACCTGATCTTAAGTCTTCTTAACTATTCCTAAAAAAGTGGAGAATTGTGGCTCTAAGCTGCCTTCTTTTATTAATAATAATGTGGGAGGGAAATGAGTACATTATATAGCATGAAACTGGAACAGGAGTAATATGACCAAAAACAGTGCAATTAAAAACCCATTCCTTAAAGAAGATAAATGACCCAGTCAGTAACCTGTTCTGTAAGTGAAATTATTGGTATATTATTACCTATTGATTCTGTAAGTGGTTAAATAAAATGCATCTTTCCTGCGTTAGTTTTTGATAGTTTTTATATTAATTATGGACCTGTATATATAATAGAATATATATTAATAGTTCAATGAGTGTCACGTGTTGTGTGAAGAAACGAGTACAAGGAGATATCATGTAAAGTCCAAAACTGTTTAATAAACTACTCCAAACTAAGGGGCAGAATGTTGAGGGAAAACAACTTGGTATAATGGTGACCAGACAAAATTAAGTCTGTGAGATCAACTTTAAATGCATAGACAAACGTGGATAATTTACTGGACACAGCTGGATGAGGTAAACTAATAATGCTAAACTAGACAGTACCAATAACCAAAATTAGGGCACAAGAACAAACCATAACAGAAGACAGAAAACACGGGGGGGGGGGGAACCAGGTATCCCATGGCAACTGAAAGTGAGACACTGGGATACGTGAAAAATCTGTTATATCGTTCGCTATTGTGAACTACCACATTCAACTGAGTTTAACTGAGTTAGAGAACGCTAATATTGTTTACTCATTTGTTCTGGTGTAGTTTATTTCATGAATATATATTTCACACTACAGAAGGATACCTCGGGGATTTTAGACCTGTAGTGTCTCTTCATTTACAGCTTGGTGCAGAGGGAGAGATGCAGAGCAAACAGTTGAGTTACTCAAGAGTCTTTGAAAAGTACTGGACTTAGCTCAGGTTAATGTAACCGATCCTTGTATCTCATTACAGGGTCCCGATGGATGATGCAGACAGCGATAAGACAGGCAGAGGGGTAAAAGGTGAGAGTCCAGGTAGGTGGTTTTCGTGAGTCAGGTAAGGAGTAACAACGGTTCTTTTACTCTTTGCAGGCTGGCAGGCTGAAGACAAGATGCTGCGGACATGAGGAAAGCAGGTGAAGAGAAAGAAATCAGTAATGGGGGGGGCCAAAAACTTGACTAGCCCAGACAATGAAGGTGTGAAAGTGACGTGGGCAGGGGAGAACCAATAATTCTGTCAGCAGTCGAACCCGTTCTAGTGCTTCTGATGTGATTTTGTAGTGAACCAAAACCAGACGTATGATCCAGTGCACAGGACCAGACTCAATAACGGGAGTGAGTAGAACTGTTTCAGCGCTCATGTGGCGGTTACATTCCTCAGCTGGCGAGGAGGAAGTACACCCTTTGTTGGGCCTCTGTGAACAATGGAGTCAATGTGATTGTACCTAATTCAGGTCTGAGAGATGGTGGTTCCAGGGATCTGAATGACTCCCGCAGCCACAGTGCTGTTCTGATGGTGACGTGGGGAGAGTGCGGGGGTTTCTCCTGAAGTACACATATTTCCACTGTTTGAGAGTGTTCAGGCTTCCAGGTGTTAAGACTGACAACCAGACAGCCAGATGCTCAAACTCTGTCTGTAAGCAGACTCGTCAACATACTGAATGAGGCCGATGACTGTAGTGTGTCGCAAACTCGGAGCTTGACCAGAGGGGTCTTTGGAGGTGCAGTCGTGGTGTAGCGGAAGAAGAGCAGGGGGGGAGAGAAACAGCCTGAGGGGCACCAGGTTGGTGGAGCAGCTGTTTGACATGAATTTCCCAGTCTCACGCAGCTGTTGCCATCTGTAGAAGCTGGTGATCCACTGACAAGATTAGAAGCTAGGACAGAGGCTGGGTCAGTTTGGGTTGCGAGGGCGTGGGATGATGGTGTTGAACAAAGCCGAACTAAAGTCCACAAACAGGATCCTCACATAAGTCCCGCTTTTGTCCACCGGTGCAGGATGAAGTGCAATCCCATGTTGATTGCATCATCACACAGACTGTTCTGTAAGCAAACTGCAGGGGGGTCGTAAGGGTCCAGGATGTCCTCAGATAAGCGCAGAACCAGTTTTTCACATGACTCATGAGACAGGGAGTTAGAGCCCACAGGTTTGTGTAGTCGTTAGTTCATGTATCTCGGGTTTCTTTGTATTCGGGATGAGGTGGAGCATTGACGCAGGACGGATTCACACAATCCAGAGATCTGTGAAGATCTGTGAAAAGATCGGGGGCCAATTGGTCAGCACGGTTCTCGACAGGGGCTGGGTCTTGGTTCTTCCTGAAGACATGGCGCACACGTTTTACTTGATTGAAGAGAAGGAGGGTGGGAGAGGGGGGATGGCAGGAGGGTAACGGTTGTGTAGAGAGATGATCCGATATGGATTGTGGGGTGTTCAAATCTACAATTTAAAACTCATTTCAGGGTCGTGAGCAAAGTTGTTGATTAGCCTCAGGGAAAGGGGGATGGTTGTCTTGTAGTTTGGTAATGGCGTCTCAGTCCTTTCCATACTGGAAGAATGAGTCTTGGAAGTAAAACTGGTCTTCCAAACTTTTTAGAGTAGTAGGTCCTTACTTTTAAGCTGCCTTCTAATCTCTTTGTTCAGTGTTGTTTCTGGGACTCTGATTATACAAGACTCCTGTCCCCATTGTCTGTAGGCATCTCTTTTGGCCTGACGAAAGATGTCTGAGTTTGCTGTAAACATGGGCTTTCGTTGTTGAATGTTACAATAAGTCCTGGTAGGGAATGCATATATCATCACAGAAACTAATATAGGATGTTACGGTCTCTGCTGAGTTCATCCAGATCGGTGGTTTAGCCGCTTCAAAAACACTCCACTCACTGAGGGTCAAAAACAAGCTTGTAAATCATGCTCTGTTTCGTGGTCCATGTCTTTACAGTCTTTACTACAGGTTTAGCAGGTTTAAGTTTTGACGCCTAGGTTGGATAAGATGAACCCAGACACCGTGATCAGACAGTCCACAAAGCTGCTCGTGGAACAGAGTGATATGCCATCCTTTATTGTGGCCGCTTCCTGTAACAGTGAGCCAATATAGTACTGTCTCTGGTGGAATATGTAACATGCTGTCTGTATTTTGGCCGTTTTCACGGGGAGAGAGTGGATTTATAAAAGTCCCCAAGAATGATTAAAACAGAGTTAGGGTGTGTTGATTCTGATCTCTCTTGATCTTAGTCAGCGAGTTTAACTGTAAAGCCAGGGCTATGTAGCGGCTGCAGAGGGATGGAAACGCGCACCAGAATGAATGACGTGGAAAACCACAGCGGCGAATTAGAACGGACTTGCAGTTGACAAAAAAGCACTTCTTCGATTTCTGAGCAGCAAATCTTCTTTAACACAGTTACATCTGTGCACACCCGTTTCAGTTGTAATAAAAGCATGCCCGCCGCCGCGCGATTTCCCCGTTGATTCTGGCGTCACGATCTATACAGCTGAAAGCCCGGCAGATGGACGCGCGCTATCCGGTTTATTATGGCGTCATTGAGCCAGGTTTTCGTGAAACACAGAGCAGCAGAGTGTGATAAATCCTTATTTGTCCGGGAAAGCAGAAAGAGTTCGTCCGTTTTGTTGGGTAGAGAGCGGAGATTGCCAGATGGATGCTAGGCAACGGCGTTCAAATCAGCGCTTCCTGAGGCTAAACGAGCGGCACCAGCTCGGCTTTCCCCGTTTGCGCTTTTTGAAGCATTTGATCAGCGACCACGCTTGCTCCACGGCAACAACGTTCAGTAACAACGGGGAGTCCGAATAATTGACATCCGGTAAAAGATTTTGTGGTGTGTTCTGCCGAACTGTTCAGCCGTTCATTCCTTGGTTGAAAGGATCGTGGTTTGACAGCACAAAGAAAGACCAGGAAAAACAAAACAAAAAACAATACAAACCACTGGAGAGCCAAGCCACTGAAGCAGCCCGGCTGCGGAGCCATCGAGCTACACATGGTGTTCGCAGACATTTAAACCAAAAGTGCTGCTGCAGGGTTATTCCATGAACCTATAATGTCACAGTAGAATAAACACGTGTTTAAGGGGACCTGATAAACACCATTAATGACTAATCATCAATAATATACATGATTCTGACGTCCATCAGGAAATTGTGAATAATGGGGGCTTTTAAAATGTATTGCTCTATGTTGTGGAAAATGTGTTTGCGTTTGATACTATTAGTCGTCAGGTGGAATGAGTTAAATATAGAGTTCACTGTGCATCGTTCAGCACCATGCTTCAGTGCTATGATGAGTGTTCATAGAGCTGTGAGTGTAACACTTCAGGGATGAGACTGTTTATAATAATAACCGAAACAACAAATACAATGACCATTCATCATCTTTGATGTTGATCTTAGGGGATGTATTTTCAGGGTAAAAACATTTAATGCAATTAGCTAATGGAGGTAAAAAAAAATAATGGTAACAGCTTTTATTTCAATTCAATGTGTTCTAATGTTTCTTCCGACCTCTAACAGGACAGGTGACTGTTAATCAGGAACTCCAGCGCAAAGAACCAGGTTCAGAACGGACACAACAGTAACTCTGACCTGTAAAACCAGCAATGCCATGAGTAGGACCTGTCAAACGGTTGTGTGTAAGACTTGTTCTCCTGGTTCCTACAGAGAACCCGGCGAAGAACTCCTAAACCCTTTTAGTTCACACATTCAAAACCCTTCAGTCAGGAAACTCCATCAAAGAGTCAGTGGAAACTGGAGCTGATCATGGAACTGGATTTCTCTCGACCAGCAGTGGGAGTACAGGACTGAAGATGAAAGGAGATTATTAATGTATGAGTTACCAGCACATCAACAGTAAAGATGTGTTTAACACAGTGATAAAGAGTCGTGACAAAAACCTCAGTCAAGTCAGAGGTCACCGTGGACTGCACTGGGAGTACAGTTGAGAGCTAATGCAGTCTGCTCTCACAACACAATCAACACACAACACGGATCAGTGAACAAAACAAACATAATACAAATATCATTACAAGAAGTCTAGCTATTTCTAAAGAGAGTGAGTCAGTGTTTTAATTATGATCATCATGTTTTAGGTGTTATAAATCATCCCTGTCAATCTCAAACATGAACAGACTGCAGTCACTTGAGTATACTTTCAGTGTCTCAAACTGAGCAGGATATTTGCGTAATTTTCCTCTGTAAATCTCGATACAGAGGATAGGCACTCAAGTTTGTAAAATCAGACATCGAGTAACAGTCTTAAACAGGGAATTCTGACTCGTGATTGACAGGAATCCGGACTTGATTCTAACCCCCCACGGCATCAGGCCTCCTCCGTCAGAGTCCAGCTCTCAGTGCAAGTTGAACGGTTGTGGAGGGACTTGAAGTACTTGAAGAGTTGGTTACACTTATAATAACGTCATTAATAAATTAACAAACCTTATGTAATGTTTTAGTCTAATCAGTACTTAATTCATCGTCCACATTATCTAGAAATATGAGATTATGATGCTGGGTAATGTTACACTAATTAAACTTATTAAACCCTTACCAAATAATCATGATGTAATGTAAGATTCAAAATGTTATCACATGGTCATCACAAACTTTCAATTTATCTGTCATTGTACTTTTGATATGGCTTACCAAATGTCATTAAAATGTCAGTTCACATATTTGCTCAGTGCTCATTAGTACATGTACAATGTTGTGGAATAGAAAATATATTCTTAATAGACATTTTCAGCACTTAGCAAAGTAGTCATGTTAATATATTTATTAACTCATAATCACAGTACTGTAAAGTTCATATATTTGCGTCTTGGTTCTGTTGTGTCAACTTCCTATTTGCACATTCTTAAATCATTATGAATTATGTGTTAATGTTTTTGCAGGGCCCAATCCTAAAGTGGGAAAACTATTCACAATTGTACCACAAAAGGTTTATAAACAATTAACAATTGTGTATATCTTTTAGTGGCACTGGGAATTTATATACCTGTAACAATCGTTTGTGTAAAAGTGTGGTTAGTTACGTTATCTTATACTTGGTACGGACATAACACACCATGTAATTTCTGTGCAAAAACATGTTTTTATCACCTCAACACTTACATACGTATGCTGATTGGTGAAACAGTTAAAAATAATAGATTGACAGCATACATTCAACAGGAGGGGAAAAAAATCAAGAAGCAAATACACATTGTTTCATTTATCAAAACAATGCAAGATAAAACAGGATGAATCGTGTGTAAGTACTCTACTAATCCAAATGGACAACCGTACACTGCTGACCTCTTACCAACCCTTAAAACCGAGCCCTAAACTATATCGTACCACCAACCTCAATAACAGAACAAGTGTTGTGCATGAACACAAAGCTTTTAATCATTGCGCTAACATATGAGCAAAATCATTTGTAGATTTTCAAGATGTGCAGGATTATATGAGTTAAAAAGTTGGAAAACATTTATAAGCATTTTACTTGACAAGAAATGGAATCTTTTGAATAGGTAAATGTTTAATACATTTAATCATAAAAAACTAACAAGGCCACATTATTTCACTTGAGTGTAACACATCCACATTACAATAAAGAAAAAAAACTAGAACAAAATCGCCAATGTAAAGCCAGGTTTTAAAGGGTCTACTTCACCCCAAGAATGAAAATTTCAAGTCATTAATTAATCACCCTCATATCCACCTTATTTTTCATAGCAGAAAGAAAAGTAAGCTGTTTCTGCTAATGTGCAAGGACTTAATGGTTTAGTAACCTATGTTAGAGAAATAACGAGAGAGGATAACAAAGTGCAGTAAATCGAACTTTAAAACTGTTTGCAATACAAACCAGTGTGTTCATAATGAAAATAATACAATAAAATAATTTGGTAAGACACACCAACTCGCCAAGGTTTTTTTTTGTTTTTTTTTAGTCTAGACTAATTGACACAATTATGAGTTAAGGATGCTCTTTATACAATTGAGAAAATATGGCTACATGAAAGGAGACATTATAAATATTATTTGTATGTTGGAATCAACACGATCAGGCGAATGCTACTCAATTTATATTGGTAAACTCCTCTATCTATTCAGATACTTTCACTTCGCAGGATATCCCATTTGCGTGGACTAGGAATATGATGAATATGTTAATGAATAGGTGATTTCTCCAGCAGCCACTGGAAAACTGAAAACATCCACATGATATCAATATAAGGGAATAAGACTAGTGTCACATAAAGCCCAGCCAAAACAACATTTCAACAAAACAAATAATTTTACAGTTATATCATAATGTAATTATCAGGTAAATGGTATATACTCTGAAAATAAAACATTATATATAAAGAGAGAATATTAGTTTTTGTCGCCAGATCAAAGCTGTATGTAAATCAGTTGCTCGCTATTTATATATTTGTGCGATTACACAATGTTTTAAAGGGTACGTTCACCCAAAAAATGAAAATTAGCCTGTGTTTCACTTACACTTGAAGCATCCTCAGGTTCGTCTGAAAAGAAGAAGGTCCACATACACCAACGAAGATGCATTCTAGGGCAGAGGTAAAAACCAAAAGGCTAATTGTCATTTTCGGGGTGAACTTACCCTGTAAGTTTGTTCAAGTTGTGTAGGTACGTCCAGGTACAGAAACCGCATAAATCAAATGTAAAATAGCACTGATACTTCTTCACTGTAACAAAACAATAAATAAATATAAACTTCTACAGGTTCAAACCAAAATTTATTCAGGACACCTTCAACATTTCTCACATTATCACAGTTTATTTGCTATAGTTTAGAAAATGGTAATAAAATATGACAAGAAATGCAATATTGATAATGTCAGATAACTTTGATAGAAAAGTATGTTGCTAATGGATTACAATCAACCAAACACTTCAGACAACTGTTAGTTATGAAAATATTGTACGACAACTAGCAATACTTTGTTGACCAATTACCGAGCAATGCTTCATTTGTTCAGTCTGGGGGTGTTAAAAAGAAAAACCACTTAAGCAAAACCATGGTCAGGTCAACGTGTCTGGAATAATTTTGGTCCCAAATGTTTTATTAGTTTTACTGGTCGTCCACTGGTATGAAGAAATTGTGGAGTATAATATGTGTCACAGTTTACTTTATTTTCTAGTCCTCAGTTACATAAATGAACTATGAGTGTCCTGCGCCCACTAGTAAAGTTATATTGCATGTCTGAATATTGTTGGTTTGAGTGTGGATTAATTTTGTTAACAACTACAAAGTAAATTCAGTCAAGACGCAAGTGCATCGTGATTTTTCTTTCATTCATTTCTGGATTAACATTTACAGAAGCTAGTAAATTATGTGCGGTCACTCTTAGAGACAATGGCATCGATTACAATTTATACACCTCAGCTTTCTTTCTCCACTGTTTTCCTTTCATTAAAGACATTAACCGCACAGTTTTTTTTTGTGGAGGTATACTCTACAAGACGGGGTAGGTTGACATTTAATTTCCGAATCTTGTGGTTTGCATGCTTTAAACTCTTTTGAATGGTTAAATTTGGCCAAGGCTTAAAAACAATGCAAATGATAAGCGGTTCTTTTGAAGATGTGCCAGCAGTGGCCCATATTAACTGTCTTCTTGAGCGTCTTTTTAGTGCTGCAAACTCAGCCAGTCGTGCGGCCTTTCACCCCACTAGCGCCGTACCTGGACGCTGCTGGGGGTGGGGGTCTTACCGGTCGATTTACAGTTTGAGGGTTAAATACACAACGCAGCTGAACGGACGGTCGTGATGTCGTGTGATGTCATTATAAAAAATATCCCTAACACAGATTTTTAGTTAAAACAGATTTTAGTTTTAAAGGATATATTGATATATTCATTATCAACATAACAAGAATATTGAATTAATTTTAGAAATACTAAAAATTATGATATGGCACAAATAGCATTGTAGTCCCGTTTCTCATTTCCTTAACAATCTTGATCTGTGACGGTGTTAAAACATGGTGCCACGTTGGGATGGTATAATATGCACATTGAAATGAGATGAAGATGAGGTTATGCTCGTAAAAACCCGGCTTGTAAGCTCCATATTTGGTTATTTTGGGGGGAGGAGACGGGGGTGGAGATGCACATAACACACAATCTTCCCCTGACTGCGGA
This sequence comes from Cyprinus carpio, assembly GCF_018340385.1. Classification (NCBI taxonomy): domain Eukaryota; kingdom Metazoa; phylum Chordata; class Actinopteri; order Cypriniformes; family Cyprinidae; genus Cyprinus; species Cyprinus carpio. The sequence continues at coordinate 578,046 of NW_024879272.1, read as the reverse complement.
TTATAATAGGGATTGTCGCACAGGTTCTGGTGTATACATGCTTTTATAAATAGTCTGAACACATTTGTGCCTTTTGTGCATTACAGTATGTACACTTTTGAGGATGAAATGTAGTGGAAAGTTTTAGAAAGATATAGCCCAGCTGAATACTTGTTCATCTTATCTACCTATTATCATATCAGACACCTGCTGCTACAGAAAAAACAAAATCCTTGTTTTTACTAAAAAACAGTTATATTAGTGATTGTTAGGGTTGGGTATCGAGAACCTGTTCCAAACCGGTTTCTGAATTTCCAAGAATGATAAGGACACGTTGCATTTTAATGTGATTTTAAACGATCTTAAACGATGGGCTGGAACTGAAAGAAACATGCCACAATGTTTGCATGCAGCGCACAACATCTGAAAGCAGAGAACAGAGAAACAGCGACTTGTGGGTTCCCGGCTTGTGTCTGTTCTAACACCGTGCACTGTAGAAAAGGCAGTTCCGGGCCAGAGCTGACTTCTCTTTCGAGTCGTGCGATCATTATGCAGCCGTTTTTTGTCTTAATTGTACGTCAACAGATGAGAAAGAAAACTAAGCAGTGTTTCTAAATTTATGTCAATGTCTGTGCCTGAAATTTGTTCAGTTTTGTTTTATATGCTATTGTTAATTGATTTATTGGCCTCTAATTTATTGCTGACTGTTTACTCTGTCTTTAACAATTTAATGTTTGGAATTTGGTAGTCTATTGTTTTTGCTTGCAGACATTTTGTGTTAAAACCAACTATCCAAGTTTTCTGTGGGCTGCTGCTTTTTTTGTCAAGTTATTTCCAGCTGCAAACAGAACACTTCGTAAAATGACATAATAAATATGTTTGGCATCTAAATGTTTGACTTAATTTTTTATTGGATTTGTTTATCTTATTGGAAACCGAAACTAGGAATCGATAAGAATCAGAATCAGATTCGATAAGATTCAAACAATACCCAACACTAGTCATTGTAAAATGATATTTTCCATATTTTTATTGTACAGGTCCTTCTCAAAAAATTAGCATATTGTGATAAAAGTTCATTATTTTCCATAATGTAATGAAAAAATTAAACTTTCATATATTTTTAGATTCATTTGCACACCAACTGAAATATTTCAGGTCTTTATTGTTTTAATACTGATGATTTTGGCATACAGCTCATGAAAACCCAAAATTCCTATCTCAAAAAAATTAGCATATCATGAAAAGGTTCTAAACGAGCTACTGTATTAACCTAATCACCTGAATCAACTAATTTATTCAAGGTACACCTGCAAAAGATGTCTGAAGTGCTTTTGATATTGTCCCGCCTGGCTGGTATCAGCAGAAACCTGGAGAAACTCTAAACTCCTCATATATGCCATAAACACCCTCCAGTCAGGAACTCCATCCTAGATTCAGTGGCAGTGGAACTAGCAGCGGGAAAAAGATTTCCTCTGACCATCAGTGGGTCAGACAGAAGATACAGAGATTATTACTGTCAGGTTTGCTATCAAAACGAGTAAACATGTGTTCCACTGGCCAGTGATAAAAGTCATTACAAAAAACCTCAAGTCAGTCAGAGTCACAGTGACTGCACTGATACAGCTGAGAGACACTTGCAGCTGCTGATGGGAGGGATCTAAAGCAACACAATGAATGGCAACCTGTGTGTGACCACAGAGAGTGACTATATATATATATATATATATATATATATATATATATATATATATATATATATATATATATATATATATATATATATAAGTCTGGGTAACACTTGTATTAGGTTGTATTAGTTAGCGATTAGTTAATGCATTGGGTTAACATGAACTAACAATGAACAACGCATCTGTTCAGGTTTACTTTTTTGTTAATGTTAATTTACACATTTACTAATGCATCTCTTCACATTAACAGATGAACTAGTTATCAATGTGGCTAATGCATTAGTTAAAATGAACTAAAAATTAACAACACATCTGTTCAGCATTACTTAATCTTTGCTCATGTTAACTTATTCATATACTAATGCTTCTCTTCACATTAACAACATAATTAGTTAACGTTGGTTAATGCATTAGTAACCATGAACTAACAATGATCTATGCCTGGAGACAGCTTTATTTAAGCTTTTTTTAATTATACTACATACAGTATAAACACATCTTTATTTAGCAGCTAACACACACAATGGATAAACAATACTAACTCCTGATTTGGACACTGATTTGGGCTACTGTTAAACTTGGAAACCATCTAAACATCAACTGATAATGCTTCTCTTGTTTTACACTGTTTATTAACATGACTTACCATTAACTAAGTATTTACTAAAGGGATTTGTGAACCTTATTGTAGTGTGCACTAGTTCAACATTAACTAAATATTAACTAACAAAGCAGTCATTATTAATTTTTCTGGACTTTAAATGAGTGAAAGCCATTCATGTATCTCTTACATTTTCAGAAACTTTATTACATATGATATTATTACATAACAGTGGTATACATTTATATTATATAATCAATGCATTAAATAACAAACAAACAAACTCAGAGAAGAGAAGGGTGTTTTCCTAACGTTAATGGGAAGTGAGCAACTATGGTCAGGATGAACACACAGCTGGTAATCACCTTTGTGTTTAAAGCTGCCTATTTACGATGAAGTCACGAAAAGTCTTCCAAGAGGACCATTCTCTCACGCTTTCCAGTTAATCCACTCATCAGACGAGTTTCTGTAGGTCAGTCCGTCTCGTTCCCGCCGAACCGAGAAGAGAGAAACAAATGTGCAGCGCGCTCCGTAGATCGTCACGTCGACCCAAATCGATTTCCAAAACCCACATGGAAAGAACCTATATAAACATATATGTTTTAAATATAGGTTTGATATAGGTTTTTAATATAGGTGGACATATATAAAATTGGCCGTTTCCTATATTATATGTACTATATGCCCATTATGTACATATATGTTACACATATATGCAACATATCATAGTACATACATATTACCTATATAATACATATATGCACGATATAGGTTGTGCATTTAGCAAGTCTTATGAACCTATATGCACGTATATAGCACCTATGTTCACCTATATTAGTAAATTATAAAATCCATAGCTGCTAGGCACATTAAAAGCCCAAAATGTAGAAATTTACATTATTTATTTACTTAAGAACAATCAAATAGTACAAGACAAAATAAAAAAAATGACAAACCATTTTGTTATACATTTCCTTCACTCAAAAAAATTACTCTTTAAACTTACTTAATTCAATTATGGACAGTGGTTCCACACAACCAAATTGTGTTTTGATAACATTAATGGAATTTTTTGAATCTATCCTGGAAGCTCCTTGTGTTGTGACAGCTGAACATGTTTTTGGTTTATTACAATCTAGCCAAATTAGTTTCACTCTATCAACATAAGGAGGTTTGTTTCAAATTACTCTATTTAAATTGGTGACAGTGGTTCCCATCCAATTAGTTCTAGGTGCTTTAATCCAAATGTTTTTCTATTTAAAGTTTTACTCCCTTCAACAAATCATTTTTTGTGTGATTTGTCTTGTAATGAGTCAAAAGACAAGATGTCACAAATGATCAAAGTGTATTTGTTAAATAAGCAATAAATAATTACACACAGTTAAATACAGTTGAAACCACATTACAAAATTACACAAAATAGCAGAAATATCAAACTACTCTCATTTTCTAAGTGGCATTCATAGGTAACCAATCAAACCTTATTCCAGGAACAGGAACTGGCTCCAGAAATAACTTCTTCAGTACTCCAAATGGTGTACATGAGTTCAGGAGGGTTCAAGCTCAAGTCCATATATCAGTCCCAGCAACATGGTTTTGCATACTGTAAACTGCTAGGTCCTGAAGAACTTTATCTTCCATCACTTCAACATCTGCTGGACTGTCTTCAACCATGCCACCTTCAAGTAGATTTCCACGAAGCTCCTGGATCACCTCCTGATTGCGGCAAACGTCTGTATCTAGAAGTATTTAAAGGAGGAGTACTCAAATTCTGTGCTATTAACTTTAAAACAAATAAAAAAACAGCATGACAACCTTGAACAAATAATTAAAATTAAAAACCTCACCATATACTCTATACTGCTCGGTTCTTCATTGGGGCTACTTCATTTCAATTAGTCTGAAGATGCAAACAACTAAATTTAGCTCTTATTTTTTTTTTTTTTTTTTTTTTTCAAATTACCAAAAAAAATTTACACCAGTCAGTCATTTATCTGTTTCCCTATGGGAAATACAGGCAAGAAGTCAAGATGGAATTCTAACAAAATGTTACGGGGAAAAAATATAGTACTGGGCCAGATCAGCACAGAAAGTTTCTCACTGTCCTGCCAGAGTTTAGACAATATTCCCAATTAAAGGGATAGTTCACCCCAAAAATGAAAAATTTCTATTGTATAACTGCTCAACCTTCATGTCATTCTAATCCGCAAGATCTTCGGTCATATTCGAATACAATTAAGGATATTTTTGAGGAAATCAGGAGAGCTTTGGACCCTGCACGGTGAGCAACACAAATGGAATGATCCAGACCAGAAAAAAGTAGTAAGGGACATGTGTGTGGTGTGTGACCTAGAACACGCATGCACTGAGCCTTGTGTACATGCAGAGGAAAGAAATGTTCATGCTCTTGTTACGCTCCAATGGCGGAAATGTGATGTCTGGTGGCGAAGAATTGTGAATAAAATTGATATTTTTTTTTTCTGTGCACAAATAAGCTATTCTTGTAGATTGTTAAAGTGTGGTTGAACCACGATTGTCACACGGACTGTTTTAATGATATTCTTACTACGACTCTGGGTCCTGGGAACATGCTGTCAGTTGCATTGCCAGCCTTTATAGAGGCTATCAGAAAGCTCTCAGCATTTTTCATAAAAATATCATCATTTGTGGTTCTGAAGATGAATGATGTTCTTCCGGGTTTGAAACAACGACTGAGGGTGAGTAATTAAGGCCAGTTAGTTTATTTTTGGGTTGATCTAGCCATTTAAACACACACCTGAACACACAGATAATCAAGGTTCTTGGAATTTTCCAACAAAAACAAAGGTCGTACTAGAATTCCAGGCAGGTGTGTTATAGCTAAACTCTAACAGAACACGGGCTTTCCTATATCGCTAGTTTTTGCTGCGACAAGCCCTGCCTTGATCAAAAGAAATTGTTTTTGGGAGGCTTATAGGCGCATTCGTACACTCTGTCAGCGTGTATAGATTAGATCTAGATACCCATATTTGTAGGTATTGTATCAAGACACCTACTCTTAATTATATCGTGCTTTGTTTGTTACTTTCCATACCACCCTAAAACTCAGTGGCCAGTGAGAGAATAATGTTTTAATACAAGTTTTTGTTGAGTGCCAGTTGTTCTTACCTGTGTATGGGCACCAAGAGGGTTTTAATTATTCGTCCAAGCAAGCATCTTCATAGTGTTTGCAGTGCGGATCCCTTTTGGCAAAGATTGTGTGATGCTACTGGGCCTATGGTAATTCTGTATGTATTCAAATTTCTGCACAAATCTGTAAAAAGCATGAGTGCAATTGTTTACAAAAAAATAAAATTAAAGAAGTTTAACAGCAAAACCAATTAAAGATCAAAATAGTAAATGATTTTATATGTGCGTTATATACTGCATATAGGTTTCATATATGCGCATATATCCTCATATTAGGTTCTTTTCCATTGGGAGGAACACGGAAGCATTATTCCGCCTCCAGCTCGCGCTGTAAATTAAAGTTCGTTCACAGAACAGTCTCCACGACTTCATCCAGACCTTTTTCCTTTTCCTTCCCCCGCGAACTTCGTAAAAAGCTATCCAAATAGTATAATCGCCCATTTCTTTCTTCTTCATGTCACCGCCATTTGTTTACTCTAAAGACCATTTGTCCGATTCCCGCATTTATATCGTGATTTGTGATTTTGATGTGACGGTAAATCTGTGTTCTGTCACCATGGAACTGTAAAAATAAAAAAAAACCTGTCACAACTATAGGAACAAACCTGTTCAATCTTTTTGGGGCAGGCCTAAATCGTGTTAATAAACAGTCTACAATATTATTAACCCATCAGATATGTTGAACGAATGTAAACTTTACAATAAGGGTCACAAATTCTCTTAAAAATGCTTTGTTTAGGAAGTCATGTTAATAAACGGTCGACTCGCCAACTGAATAGCTGTAATCATTGATGGTTTATTGGATGGTTTCCAAGTTTCCAGTAGCCCAATCAGTGTGTCCAACAGCAGTGAGTTAGTAATTTGTTTTTATCCTTGTTTGGTGGGTTTAGCTGCCTGTTAAATAAATGTATGTTGTATATCTGACTGTATTGAATTAAATAAAGCTATAATAATAAAGCTATCGTGACGGCATAGGTCATTGTGGTCATGTTACTAATGCATGAACGAACTCACTATTGTTGCTCAGCATGTGAGAGTAGTGTGGCCCACAGGGTGATAAACAAGAGTAAGTAATGCTGAACATAGGCTGCACGATAATGGTCAAACTGATTAATCACGATAGTTTGTTAAATTATAAATCATGATTATTAATAACGATTATTCTATCCTGCTGAAAAAAAACCCTGCTAAAAACCAGCCTAAACTTAGCTGGTTTAAGCTGGTCTCCCAGTCTTGGTCCAAGCTGGTTTAACTAGTTGTTCCAGCTGGTCTCCCAGCCTGACCAGCTAAGAAGTGATCAAAAAACCCCTCTAAAACCAGCCTTCCTGACCAGCTCCTGACTAGCAAAGACTAGGGCTGGGGGTCAGTTGGGTTTTTTTACGATACTGGTGCCATATCGATACTTTTAAAACGTAACCAGTGCCTAAACAGTGGGCCTGAAAACCGATACGTTAAAAAAAAAAAAAAAAAAAAAAAAAAAAAAAAGGAGCCACATAAAACTGTGGATAATATGAAAGATTAGTTAAAAATATTTAAAATAAATCCATAGCTTTCACACGATCCCCTGGATGCTAGGATTTCCCAAAGTGTGTGCTTCCCTTACTCTAAGGCTAATAAATGGTTATTTCACGATCTGGGTCGTTATTTAATACAAAACCACCCATAATGTTTCTACTGTATCTCTGTCAGTCACTCTGATATTTAGTTTAAAAATGATGCTGCTGTCTGTCACGGTCTTTAATCATTTCTGTGAATGACTGTATGACTGTCATTCTTTATAAATGCTTTTAACAATGTCGTTTGTAAAGTACAGTACTGTGCAAAGGTCTTAGGCACATTAATATTTCAGCCCCCAAAAAGGGTTTTAAGCCAGTTATGATATCGTTTTTCTGTAGTGTGTCCAGTAGGAAATATTATTTACTTTCCAAACATTAATGTTTGCCCATTAATTTAATAATAACCTAGTGAGATTTTTGAATGCACAAAGCGGTCTGACAACAGCCAGTTGCTCCACACAGAGATCTGATCTCCACCATCATCGCGATCTGTCTGTGGATTTTTCATGAAGAAACAGATGAAACTGAGACAAACTAAATGTCTCCTACAAGCAACAGACACACTACGCGAAAGATAGAAATCCCTGGCCGAACAGCATTCTTTTGTGTGAAAATATAACGTGCCTAAGACTTGTTTGCACGTAGGTCTGTATAAAGTAAGTATAATAATTTTCAAATAAGTATAAGTACAGTATGCGTTCATAGAAGGGCTAGTTTCGCTGTAGGAACATCTGTGGTGTGATGGCGGTGACAAGCGAAACTTTACAATAGATAGGAACCTACTGCTCCCTCGTGACCTTTTTGTAAAACTGTAAGTTTAGACAAAAGAACTGCACAAGATACAGATTATTCTAATAATCTATTATAAACATCCGGCGCTATCCTATCAACTGCTACGCTGATGACACTCAACGCTAACTGTCTCCTTCCAACCAAGATGACCCGACGGTAATTGCCTCGCATTTCAGCCTGGCTGAGTGACATTTTCTAGCTGGATGAAGGACCCATCACCTTTCCATCTCAACCTTTACTAAGACTGAAAAACTGCTGGACTGCTGGTGGTTCCCGCTAACCCCAATCGTTTCATCACAACTCTCTACTACAGCTGGTTCGTCAACCATAACTCTTTCCAGGACAGCCAGAAACCCTAGGAATTTTGTGATGGATCTCATAAGCTTCACAAGACCATATTGCTACAAAAACACCCGGTCCTTGGCAGATTTGCCGTTCATACAACATGAAGAAATTAGACCATTCCTGTTAGAGCAAGCCCCCAACTTCTTGTCCAAGCTCTTGTTCCTCCACCCTGGACTATTGCAATGCTCTCCTGGCGGGCCTTCCTGCATCTACGATCAACCTCGCAACTGATCCAAATGCTAGCAGCGAGGGTTGTCTTCAATGAGTCAAAAAGCCCACGTTTACTCCTCTCCTTAGCAGTTACACTGGACTACCCGTATCTGCTCGCATCAAAGTCCAAGTACTGATGCTTGCTACAAAACGACCACTGCACTGCACCAACTTACCTAAACTCACTAGTATCAATCTTATGCACCCTCCAAGTTTGCGCTCTGCAAGGGAACGCGCTCTTGTGGTTGCCATCCCCAAGAGGTTCAAAATCACTCTCACGGACCGTTTCCTGGACTGTGCCCAGCTGGTGGAATGACCTCCCGATCTCCTCGAACAGCTGAGCTTTACTCATTTTTCAAAAAACATCTAAGACTCATCTTGTTCGCCTGCATTTAAAACCAACTAATACTAGCACTTACCTTTTTCTTGTTCCTTGTATATACTTGTTATTTAATGCTTTATGTGATTTTTTTTTTTTAAATGAAAGATGAGAAAGATACCATGTTATTTAATGCATTAGGTGAGATTTAATGGATCAAAGCATAGCACTTGATACCGTTGTTGTTCCTCGTTGTCTGATTGTTTCTATTGTTCTCATTTGTGAAGTCCGCTTGGAATAAAAGCTCCTGCTAAATGATTAAATGTAAATGTTAAATGTACCACATCATTGTGTCCTCCGTTTCTGTTTGAGTCCGCTCGCGCTGCTCCGCCGCGGTCATGCGGATTGAAGTAGCGCGCTGAAAGACGGAGGAGACCGCATCCTGCCGCCAGTTCTCATATGAATTTAGTGGTACTGCTCTGAGTGATCGCGAAGGTGACACGTTTTCAAGGATAAATGAACGAGCCGGCCAATATCGTGACGATTATTTATAATTTATCGATAAAGGTTAGATATCATTATCGATATTAAAATACGATTAGTCCATGCAGCCCTAGCTGAACAGATGCGTTGTTCATTTTTAGTTCATTTTCCCTAATGCTTTAACCACACGTTAATAGTTAATCTGTTTAATGTGAAGAGATGCCATTAGTAATTGTGTAATATTAACATTAACAAAGCATTAAGTAATCCTTAACCTTAAAGTTGTTCATTATTAGTTCAGGTTGACTAATGCCATTAACGAATACATTAGTATATGAATAATGAACGGACACAGTTAAGTGATGCTGCGAACATATGCTTTTTTCATTAGTAGTTCCTGTTAACTAATGCATTAACTAACGTTAACTAATACAACCTTTATTGTAAAGTGTGACAAGTTATGCAAGCATTAACTGCTAAGGAGAGTAGATATTAATTGGACTTATTCATGGTTTTTGCAAAGAGAGAGCTTTTAGTTGTAATATAGTTTAGTTACATAAATGTGTGCTATTGCTAGTAAGGATGGCAGTTATATCTGATCAAATGCGCATTATTCTTCTTTAACCTTGGTTAAACTAATTAATTTTACTTTGGCTGGACAGCATCTAACCTAATTTATGTCTTTATTGTTTCGCTGTTTTGCCACGGGCTGTAACTAGATTTACCAATCGCAGCTCCATTCTGGACCTCCAGAAACACCTGAGAAGAGATGAGCCAACCCCTCAGATGACCTCAGATGATCTACCCAGAGACAACTACAGAACTAACCACAGTTTGCTCTAAGTTTGATTGCATCTTGCTGTGAAGAGTGTTAATCGTTCTTTTCATCTTACTTCTTTTATTGTCGATCTTTGCTGAACATTCTGGCCGTATACACATAACTGACAGTCATCCATGATAAGCTACTACTAAATTTGTAGAACCCCCTTTAATTTTTCTGTAAGTTGCTTTGCATGATTTGTATCGTAAAAAGCCTATAACAATAAACGTGAATTGAATTGAATTTATTAAATCCTAGTGCCCATTCTTCTTTTGCATCGCCGACATGCTTCAGTGCTCTGAGAGTGTTTATAGTGCTGGGAGTTACACTTCAGCTTAAGCAACAGAACACAATATCTTCATCAATCACACAAGACAAACCACACAAGGACAACATCATCATCCTCATCTGGACCATTGCAAGCTTTTTCTCAAGGTTGATGATAATTTTGACATAATATATGCAATTGTTGTTTTATAGCATTTAAATTTAATCAATATTTGTGCTAGAAATTAGATTTTACACATTAATGTGTTTTCTTGTTCTTTTTTTTCAGATCCAGTGGAGTCCCACCTAAAGTGAAAAACTGTCCAGCTTCGATCAACAGCTACAATAGAGTGTAGTCTGGATGTAGACTACCTCTTTGACTTGCGTCTGGTATCACGAAATTGATACTACTGATTAGTTACTTCAGTGGAGTCCAGACTGAAGATACAGTAGGAATATTCTGCTGAGTTTTGGCACTGTCCAAACAGTAAAGATGTTTTCACACAGTGACTGCACTGATACAGCTGAGAGACACTGCAAGCTGCTGATGAGAGGATGGTGATTAACCCATTTACTTTATTCTCTATTATTCTACTTTTGGTTCTTTGGAGAATCAAAAAGTTCTTGATGTGGTCATTATCGGGTCGTCAAGTCAGTGCGGGGAAAGGATGGACCATGTAATGACACACTTGGGAGATACAGTGTAAACAAAACAGCAGTTTCATCCACAATACATATAACATTTGAGCTCATTATTATGATAGGATTTAAACTTGCCAATAGTCAGAACATGCCTACAATCACGACGGAATTGATGATTTATTATTATTAAGCGCGTGAACGGGGGCTTCACATGTCATTAACATTAAAACCATATCACGAGATGCCCATGTTCAACTATTTGTTTTTTTTCCTTCTGTATGTGTATTCTTCTGAACTCCACACACAATCCAGGAGACGGATGGTCACATAATAGAAAACATACAGTTACTAAATAGTAACACTGGATACTTTTGGTGTCTCTCTTATCTGACACACACACACACACTTAAGGTCTTGGAGTCTTTACTAATGAGCTGATGGGTTGAATCAGGTGTGTTTGAATAGGGAGATATCTAAAATGTGCAGTGTCGGGTGTTCTCCAGGACCAGGATTGGGAACCACTGCTATACTACATATATTATATGTCACAACACGTTTTATTGTAAAAAAGGGTTCCTTCTGGCATTGCTGTGAAAAACCATTGGCGGTTTCTTTAAAGTACCTTTAAAGTACATTGATGTAATAAGAGGCTCTTTGTGGATTCTTCTATTGCACCAGACTGAAAAATTTTTTTCTAATATGAATCTTATACATGATACTATGAATCAGAGTGATTCAGTAACAGCTGTGAGAGACTCATAGATACCAAGGACACATCCGAATGAATCATTGACTGAGTCTCATCACAGATCAACAGTTGATTCAATCATTCAGGCGGTCAGTATGACTGCTGGAGAGTCTCAGTGTGTGAACAAAACCTCATCTCTCTCTCCATTAGTCTCCATTAGGCTCATTTCAGAGAATAAAGAGTCAAACAGTCAAACTCATATTTATGATTGTGTTCCTCTCTCAGAATAGAGCAAAACTCATCAAGCCAGATGTTGGCGTCTATAAGGAGCTTCCCTGATACAGTTGTCTACACTGAGTCCAACACCCACAGAAGACCAATAGTGATCTGAACTTCCCGTGTTACAAACCAGGGAATCCTGACACCACAGGTAAGATTCATAATTTTGCTTCATCTGCAGGGTGATTTTAGCTTTATTTATTTATGTATTAATTTGACTGGCATTCTTAGGAGTTTTAACGTTCCCGGAGCCTAGTCATATGCATGAATGACAAAAAATAAGGCCTTTGACCTTTTCAATTTCAAAAAGACAAAAATAAGTCAAGACTACATAAAAGGTAAAAATATTGTTGTGTTGTTAAACTAAATTAAGTAACTAAGGAGGGCAGGTTTTTGCGAAGGGTCAATTGAGGAGGTAATATTACTGCAATTGTTAGTTTTCTGTTTCAGTTATGATTCTGGATGTCCACGTTCATCATTTTACACTGTTATGACACTTAAAACTTGTGCTATGCTGTGAATCAGTCTGTTTTAAACTAAAAGACAGGAAACAGATGTTTTCTCATACTGAGAGATAAGCAGATGTATGTGTGTGAGAAAATATCATATATGGTGTTAAAAAAAATGACACAGCGGATAAGAAAATGTCCTATTCTTTGTTTCTATTTGAGCTCCATGAGATGAAGCATGTTACATCGTAACATTCTCTTGCAGTTACGGCTGAAGGTCGTTGTTAGGCACGACGCGGAGCTGAGTTATTCACAATACAGCACGGCCTCTCGTACCTTATTACTTACTCATAAACACATATTCTATAAGACCATATTCAGACATAAAATGCAAGTGATTATGTTGGGTGTCACTATGTCGGAGCTACGTTATCTGATAAGATAAACTGTTGCTACTTTGAAACAAATAAGGTGAAGGACCTTATTATGCATCAAACAAATACGTGAAAGATTATTTGTTAACTGCAATCAGCTATATAATATCTAATGTAAATTAGACAATCATATACTGATGATGTACAACAATGCCAAGGTCTCTGGAAGAGGTTTGAGAATTTTTATGGCGGTCACAGGCCAAAACCTGAGGAATCAGTCTGTTGCTGGGGGAAGGGCAGAAACTGCATTTTGACCAACAGGAAGTCCTGTCCTTCCCGGGCTTTGTACCAAAGGTCTTCTTCTTGCCCTCTAAGAGGTGTCTGGCTGTTGTCCTGGCATCTTTATCTGACGCCGTTGGACAGTTTGCTTATGTTCGTCTACCAAGACCCGATCAAAATGTAGCAAACCTTTGTCAACTAGAGTGGTCAGAGAGAGGCCCTGCCATAAACTGTGCTGTCCACTACAAATAAATCATGGATACAATATGTGTGATGAGGATATTTCTACAACAGTTTTTGTGTGATGCTTCATTCATGATTCATGTTGCTGTGGCTCAGTGGTAGAGCATTGTGTTAGCAGTGCAAAAAGGTCATGGGTTCAATTCCCAGGGGACACACATACTGTTAAAAATAATGTATAGGCTGAATGCACTGTAAATTGCTTTGGCCAAAAGCGTCTATAAATGTAAATATCACTTTATCATAAAAATGTTTCAGCAATTATTACTAGTCAATGGATCAACAAGTTATATTACTCAATGTAAAATTATATAATCTATATTTTTATAGTATATGAGTTTGTTAGCAGCTCAAGCTGTTGTAAATCCTGCCCACTTCTTTGCATCGTCAGCACATGCTTCAGTGCTCTGAGAGTGTTTATAGTGCTGTGATTTTAACACTTCATGACTGAGAGCAGAACAGAACACAATCTTCATCATCACACAAGACACAACAACAACAATGAACAACATCATCATCCTCATCTGGACTCTCACACTGTTTGCTCAAGGTTTGTAGTAAAATGTTATAACAACAATTACACTTATGTTAAAATGTGAAATATACATAATTTTAATTATTGTCATTTTTTAATATTTTTTTATTTCAGAGTGTAGAGGACAGTACACTGTAACTCAGAGTCCATCATTAATAACAGCAGTCTAAGGACAAGAAGGCAGAATAAACTGTAAAACCAGCAGTTCAGTGTTTAGTGGTAATTACTTACACTGGTACTTACAGAAACCTGGAGAAGCTCCTAAACTCCTCATATATTATGCAACAAGCCGTTACACTGGAACTCCATCTAGATTCAGTGGCAGTGGATCTAACAGTGATTTCACTCTCACCATCAGTGGAGTCCAGACTGAAGATACAGGAGATTATTACTGTCTGAGTTTACACTGCCCTAGTAGCTGTGTGTTCACACAGTGATAAAGAGTCGTACAAAAACCTCCGTCAGTCAGAGTCACAGTGACTGCACTGATACAGCTGAGAGACACTGCAGCTGCTCTACAACACAATCACAACACAACACTGATCAGTGAACAAACATTAAAAACACAATATAATTTCTGTTAATATAAATATTGTATTTCTAAAGAGAATGAGTCAGTGTTTTAATATGATCATCATGTTTTATTAACTTGTCCAACTACATACATAGGCATATGAGCAGTGAGCACTATATTCAAATGTCTCAATTCAAAATGTACATCGATTTATTGACAGCGTCAATTCACGTTTGCCCAAAAATAATAATAAATCTATCAGGTTTTTTACCTTTAGCAGAACTACTTTTTCCTTGATTTTGGGCAAGCAGAGGTGTCAACTACATCCCCAAAGTTCATTTCTTTGACCAAGTCCGATTGAATGGTAAGCAGGGAGAGTGCAGTCAAACGCTTCTGTGTCATTGTCGTCCTGAGCTCATTCTT
>NW_024879272.1:562261-562392 GCF_018340385.1 Cyprinus carpio | reverse complement strand
TTTGAAAAGCAAATAAAATTTAATTCCCACATACAATAATTATGAAAAAATGGCGAATTGGCCCTTAAAGTTGGATTGGTTCCTAGCTCTGGTGCAGAACTATGGGCGGGACGGACCAGCTATGTACCCTA
>NW_024879272.1:541588-562015 GCF_018340385.1 Cyprinus carpio | reverse complement strand
CTAGCAATTGACCAATAGCGCAATTCTACCATTTTACCGGACATCTGGGATATAAGATTTGACCTTCTGGAACCTTGACCATCTGTAATATTTGGCCGAGCTGGTCAGTCACCCCAAGGAACACCTTGGTTAGGACTAGTGGTGTCCTGTAAGGTCGTGGTTGGGTGGGAAACAGGGCACATCATAGGGGCGCCAAAAAAACAATCAAAAAGTTTTTTGAAAAGCAAATAAAATTTAATTCCACATACAATAATTAATGAAAAAATGGCGAATTGGCCCTTCAAGTTGGATTGGTTCCTAGCTCTGTGTCCGAACTATGGGCGGGACGTACCATCTATGTACCCATAATGCAGACTTTTATGTCTGCGATCATGAACCTTAACAGCTTGAACTATTGGGAGAGTCGCCCTTCCAGGCCAGAGAAGCTCTGCGCCAACACACAATGTGTGGGACGGCTAGCCATGGCAAAAGTGCATTCTGCACATTGGCACACCTTGACCATCTGAAATATTCAATCCGATGCTGTCAGTTCACCCCAGGGAAACACTGGAGTTAGGACTACAGTCTGTCCGTAGGTCTGGGGTGGGGAAACCAGTGCACATCCTAGGTTGCCAAAAAAAACTCAAAAAATTTTTTGAAAAGAAAATGAATACCCCTACAATAATTATGAAAACCGACCTGGCGAATTGGCCTTTTAAGTTTGATTGGTTCCTAGCGCCGGGGCAGAACTAGGGCCGGGACAGACCACCTATGTACCCATAATGGCTCTTTATAGTCTGCATCCATGAAAACCTGAACAGCTTGACTATTAGGGAAGGTCGCCCTTAAAGGCCAGAAAGCGCTGCCAACACACAATGTGTGTGACGGCTAGCCAATGGACCAATAGCGCAATTCTACGCTTTACAGGACCTCGTGGTCATTAAGATTGACCATCTGGACCTTGGGAACCATCTGGAATATTGGCCCGATGCTGTCAGTTCACCCCAAGGGAAGCACTTGGAGTTAGGACTAGGGGGGGTTGTCCTTCAGGTCGTGGTGGGTGGGAAACGAGGGCACATCCGAGTCCGCCAAAAGAACATCAAAAAAGTTTTTGAAAAGCAAATAAAATTTAATTTCCCACATACAAATAATTTATGAAAATGGCGAATTGGCCCCTTTAGGGTGGATTGGTTCCTAGCTCTAGTGCAAACTATGGTGCGGGACGGACCACTATGGTACCCATAACGGCAGACTTTTATAGTCCCCGCGCCATGAAATCTGTAACGCTTGAACTATTAAGTAGAGCCGCCTTACATGCCAGAGAAGCTCTGCCAACACACAATGTGTGGGACGCTAGCAATGACATAGCTCCCTTCTGCACATTGCCAACCTTGACCATCTGAATAGTCGCCGATGCGGTCAGTTCACCCCAAGGGAAACACTTGGATTAGGACTAGTTGTGACCTTTAAGGTCGTGTGGTGGGAAGCAGGGCACATCCTAGTTGCCAAAAAACGTCAAACAATTTTTTTTGAAAAGAAATGTAATACCCACATACAAAGGAGGAAACTGGCGATTGGCCTGTAATGGGATTGGGTCCTAGCTCCGGTGGCAGACTATGGGCGGGACAGACCAGCTATGTACCCATAATGGACTCTTTTTATAGTCTGCGCCATGAAAACCTGTAACGCTTGGAACTATTAGGGAGAGGTCCAGCCCGTAAAGGCCAGAAAAGCTCTGCCAACACCAATGTGTGGACGGCTTAGCAATGGACCAATAGCGCAATTCTACGCATTTACAGACCATCTGTGATAGAAGATTTGACCATCCGGGAACTTGACCATCTGGAATATGTGGCCGTGCTAGTCAGTTCCACCCCAGGGAAGCACTGGAGGTTAGACTAGTGGGTCCTGTAAGGTCCGTGGGGGGTGGGAACAGGGCACCATTCCTAGGGTCGCCAAAAAAATCAAAAAAGGTTTTTTTGAAAGCAAATAACATTTAATCCCACATAACAATAATTATGAAAATGGCAATTGGCCTTTAAGTTGGATTGGTTCCTACTCCGTGCAGAACATGGCGGGACGGACCAGCTATGTACCCATAATGCAGACGTTAAGTCTGCTCCATGATCTTAACAGCTTGAACTAGAAGGAGAGGCCGGCCCTTACAGCCAGAAGCCTCTGCCAACACACAAATGTGTGGGGACGGCTAGCAATGACCAATAGCGCAATTCGCACATTGCCACCTGACCAGCTGAAATATTCGCCGATCGGTCAGTTCACTCCCACGTAAAACACGTGGCAGTTAGGGAGTAGGGTGTGGGTCCTGTAGTCGTGGTGGTGGAAGCAGGGCGACATCCTAGGTTGCCAAAAACGTCAAACAATTTTTTTTGAAAAGAAAATTGTAATACCACTACAATAATTATGAAAAACTGGCGAATTGGCCTTAGTTTGATTGGTTCCTAGCTTTCCGGTGCAGAACTATGGGGCGGGACAGACCCTATTGCCCATTACGCATCTTTTATATCTGCATCCAGAAAACCTGTAACGCCTGAAAAATTAGTAGAGGGCCGCCTCTTACAGTCCAGAGAAGTTCTGCCAAGCACTCTGTGTAGAGCTAGCAATGGCCAAGAGCGCAATTTCTCCGCATTGCAGACCATGACCACCAGAATATTCGGGCAAACGCTGTCAAGTCACACCAAGGAATCACTTGGAGTAGGACTAGGGTGTGGCCCTGTAAGGTCATGGTGTGGTGGGACACAGGGCACATCCTAGGTTGCCTAAAAAACACAAAAACATTTTTTTTGAAAAGAAACTAAAAATTAATGCCCCTCATACGATTTTTAAAAAAAAAATGTCGAATGGCCTCAGGTGTCGAATTGGTTCCTACTCCGTGCAGACGATGGGTGGAACATACCAGCTAATGTACCCATATGGACGCTTTTTAAGTCTGCATCCATGAAACTGAAAAACGCTTGAACGCATTAGGGAGAGGTCCCCTTACAGCCAGAGAACGTTCTGTCTGCGGACACCATGTGTGGGACTTCTAGCCAATGACTCAATAGCGCAATTTCTGCCCATTGCAACACCTTGACCATCTTGGACATATATTCGCCGATGCTGTTCAGTTCACGCCCAATGAAAACACTTTGGATTTAGGACTAGTGGTCCTGTAAGGTCTGGTGGGTGTGAAACAGGGCACATCCTAAGTTGCCAAATAAAAACGTCAAAAAGTTTTTTTTGAAAGAAAAGAAAAGTAAATAACCCCATACAATAATTTGAAACTGCGCATTGCCTTTAGTTGATTGTTCCTAGCTCCGTGCAGAAACTATGGGCGGGACAGACCAGCCTAGGTGCCCATACGCAGTCTTTTATATCTGCATCCAGGAAACCTGTAACAGCCTGAAAAAGGGAGAGGCCGCCCTTACAGGCCAAGAAGTTCTGCCCTAGCACTAGTTTGGGACTTCTGAGCAATGTACCAAAAGCGCAATTCTCGCATTTACAGGACCATCGTTATAAATTTGACAATCTGGAACCTTGACCATCTGGAATCTTGGGCCGAGGCTGTCAGTTCACCCCCCAAGGGAAAGCACTATGGAGTTAGGACTATGGTTGTTTCCTGTAGGTCTTGTGGGTGGGACACAGGGCACATCCCTAGGTACCAAAAAACCTCAAAAATTTTGAAAAGCAGATCAATTTTATTCCACATACAATAATTTATGAAACTGGCAAATTGGCCTTTAAGTTGGAGTGGTCTCCTAGCTCTGGTGCAGACCTATGGGCGGAGACCACTGTACCCAGAATGCGACTTTTATAGTCTGCATCCATGAAACCTTAACCCTTGACTTTAGGGAGAGGCCGCCCTTACAGGCCAGAGAAGCTCTGCCAACACACATGTTGGGACGGCTAGCAATGGAACCAAAGGCATTCTGCACAGTGCACACCTTGACCAGCTGAAATATTCAGGCCGATCGTCAGTTCACCCCCAGTAACACTTGGAGTTTAGGACTAGTGTTTGTCCCGGAAGGTCCGTGTGTGGTGGGAACAGGGGCAAAAACAATCATCCTAGGTTGCCAAAACGTCAAAATTTTTTTGAAAAGAAAATGTAATTACCACCTACATAATTAATGAAAACCGGGCGAATTGGCCTTTAGTTTGATTGGTTCCTAGCTCTGGTGCAGAACTATGGGCGGGACGACCACTATTACCCATAATGGACTCTTTTATAGTCTGCATCCATGAAACACTGTAACAGCTTGAACTATTAGGGAGAGGTCGCCTTAAAGGCCAGAAAAGTCTCTGGCCAACACAATGGTGGGACGGCTAGCAATGGACCAATAGCGCATTCACGCATTTACAGGCCATCGTGTAATAAGATTTTGACCATCTGGAACCTTGGACATGCAGTAATTCTTTTGCCGATGCTGTCATTCACCCCAAGGGAAGCCTTGGAGTTAGGACTACGTGTCAGTGTCTAGTACGGTCCGTGGTGGTGTGGGAAACAGGGCACATCCTAGGTACCGCCAAAAAACACATCAAAAAGTTTTTTGGAAAACAATAAAATTTAATACCCACAATACAATAAGTATGAAAAAATGGCGACTTGGCCTTCTAAGTTGGATTGGTTCCCCTAGCTCTACGTGCAGAACTATGGGCGGGAGGACCAGCTATGTACCCGAATAAGGGACTCTTTTATGAGTCTGCATCCATGAAATCTGTAACAGCGTGACCCTATTCAGGAGAGGTGCCGCCCTTACAGGCCAGATACGCCTCTGCCCAACACACAATGGGTGTGACGGCTAGCAATGGACCAATAGCGCAATTCTGCACATTGCACACCTTGACCACTGACATATCGGCCGATGCTGTCCGTGTCACCCCAAGGGACACTTGGAGTTTAGGACTAGGGTGTGGGTCCTGTAAGGTCGGGTGGGTTGGGAAGCAGGGCACATCCCTAGTTTGCCAAAAAACGCAAAAAAAATTTTTGTACAAGCAAATGTAATACCCCACATTACAATAATATGAAAAACTGGCGAACTGGCCGTTAATTGGATTGGTTTCCTAGCTTCCGGTGCAGAACTAGGCGGGACAGACCACTATTGCCCATTTTGCAGTCCTTTTATAGTCCTGCAATCCAGGAAACCTGTAACAGCCTGAAAATTAGGTAGAGGCCCGCCCTTCCAGTCCAGAAGAAGTTCTGGCTCTGCCATAGCACTATGTGTGGGATGGCTTAACAATGGAGCCCAAGAGCGCAATTCTACTCATTGCAGACCATTACCCCCACTGAATATTCGGTACAACGCTGTCAATTCACACCAAGGACTCCTTGTAGTTGGAAGGACTAAGGGTTGTCCCCTGTAAGGTCGTGGTGGGTGGGAAACGGCACATCCTAGGTTTATGCCAAAAAACTTCAAAAAAGTTTTTTTGAAAGAAAAGAAATTGTAATACCCCATAAATATTATGAAACTGCCGCATTGGCCTTTAAGTGGATTGGTTCCTATCTTCCGGTGCAGAACTATGGGGGGACAGACCCTCTGTTCCCATAATGCCAGTCTTTTTATAGTTACTCATCCAGGAAACCGGAACAGCCTGATAAATTAGGGAGAGCCGCCCTTACAGGCCAAGAATTCTGCCATAGCACGTATGTGTGGGACGGCTGCAATGGACCAAAGCGCAATTCTACGCATTTACAGGACCATCTGGGATATAAGATTTGACCACTGGAACCTTGACCATCTGGATTGTTTGGCCGATGCTGTCAGTTCACCCCAAGGTATCACTTGGAGTTATGACTAGGGTGTGTCCTGTAAGGTCGATTGGTGGGTTTGAAACATGGCACATCCTAGGTGCCAAAAAAACTCAAAAAAGTTTTTTGAAAAGCAAATAAAATTTTAATTCCCACATAACAATAATATGAAAAATGCGAATTGGCCTTTAGTTGGATTGGTTCCTAGCTCTGGTGCAAACTTGGGCGGGACGGACCAGATATGTACCATAATGCACCTTTTTATCCTTCATCCATGAACCTGTACCTCTTGAACTGATTAGGAGAGGCCCCCTTACAGGCCACGAAGCTCTGCCAACACACAATGTGTGGGACGGCTATCAATGGCCACAAAGCGCATTCTGCACATTTGCACACCTTTACCATCTGAATAGTCGGCCGATCCTGTCAGTTCACCCAAAAGGAAACACTTGGAGTTAGACGAGGGTGTGTCCTGTAGGTCGGGTGGTGGAAGCAGGCACAGCTAGGTTGCCAAAAAACTCAAAAAAAATTTTTGAAAAGAAAATGTAATACCCACATACAATCATTATAAAAACTGGCGAATTGGCCTTAAGTTGATTGGTGTCACTAGCTCTCCGGTGCAGAACTATGGGAGGACAGACCAGCTATTTGCCCATTATGCAGTCTTTTATAGTCTGCATCCAAAACATGTTATACACCGAAAACGTAGGTAGAGGGCCGCCCTTACAGGCCAGAGACGTTCTTCCATACACTATGTGGTTGTATGGCTAGCAATGGACCCAGAAGCGCAATTCTACTCATTGCCAGACCATGACCACCAGGAATATTCGGGCACGCTGTAGCATTCACACCAAGGGAAGCGCTTGGAGTTAGGAGACTAAGGTGTGGTCCTGGAAGGTCATAGTGGGTGGGAACAGGCACATCCATGTTGCCAAAAATTCAAAAAGTTTTTTTGAAAAGCAAAAAATTTAAGTCCCACAACAATAATTATGAAAAACTGGTGAATGGGCCTTTAAGGGCTTGGTTTCCTGCTCTGGTGGCAGAACTAGGGCGGACGGACGAACCGCTTATTGCCCATAAATGCAACGTTTATAGTCTCATCAGGAAACCTTAACATCTGAAAAATTAGGGAGGCCCGCCCTTACAAGGCCGAGAAATTCTTGCCGTACCACTAGTGTGGGATGGCTAGCAATGGACCAAGAGCGCAATTTTCTAACGCATTGCGACCAGGACCCCAGGAATATGTGGGCAGACGCTGGTCAATTCACACGAAGGGAACACTTGGAGTTAGACTAGGGTGTGTCCTGTACGGTCAATGGTGTGTTGGTACCATGGCAACATCCTAGGTTTGCCACGAACTACAAAAACATTTTTTGAAAGAACCTAAAAATAATGCCCACATACGATTATTAAAAAAATGTGGAATGGGCCTTCATGTCGAATGATTCCTAGCGCCGTGCAGAACTATGGGTGGGAAAGACCAGCTATGTACCCATCAATTGACTCTGTTTACTAGTCTGCATCCATGCAACATTACAGCTTGGAACTATTAAAGAAGGTCCGCCCTTCACAGGCAAGAAGCTCTGCCGCGTCACCACAATGTGTGGGACTGCAGCACTTGACCAATAGCGCAATCTTCTCATTTCACAGGACCATCTGGGATATAATTTGACCATCTGGAACCTTGACCATCTGGAATATTTTGGCCGATGCTGTCAGTTCACACCCCGGGAAGCACGTAGAATTAGACTAAGGGTTGTGTCCTGTAAAGGTCGTGGTGGGTGGGAAACCGGGCACAATCCTAGGTCGCCAAAAAAAATCAAAAAAGTTTTTTGAAAAGCAAATAAAATTTAATTCCCACATACAATAATTATGAAAAAATGGCAATTGGCCTTTAAGTTGGCTTGTTCCTATGGGATCCATGAACCTGGGGGGTACATGCTTGAAACGATTGGGAGAGATCGCCCTTACAGGCCATAGAAGCTCTGTCCAACACACAATGTGTGGGGCGGCTAACAATGGACCCAAAGCCACAATTCTCGCATTGCACGACCTTGACCATCTGAAATATTAGGCGATACTGTCAGTCACAAAGGTTAACCCCAAAGGGAAACTTGCAGGTTATGACTTAGGGTGTGTCCTGTAAGGTCCGTGGTGGGTGGGAAACAGGGCACATCCTAGGTTGCCAAAAAGCGTCAAAAAGTTTTTTTTGAACAGAAAAAAGAAAAGAAAATTGTAATACCCACATACAACCAGTATCAAAAATTGGCGAAGTGGCCTTTAAGTTGGATTGGTTCCCTAAGCTCTGGTGCTGAACTATGGGCAGAGCCGGACCAGCTATGGTGCACAAATGAAGCAGTCTTTTATAGTCCTGCAAGCCAGAACCCTGTAACAGCCCGAAAAATTGGGGAGAGGCAGCCCTTACCGACCAGAGCAGTTCTGCCATAGCACTATGTGTGGGATGGATAGCAATGGTACCAAGAGTGCAATTCTAACTCATTGCAGACCATGACCACCTGGAGACCGAGGGCAACACTGTTAAACACTATCACACGCAAGGAAGCACTTGGAATTAGGACTAGGGTTTTTCCTGTAAGGTCATGGTGGAGTGCAGTACACAGGGCACATCCTATGTTGACAAAAGATGACAAAAAAAAAACCTTTTTTTGAAAAGAACCTGTAAAATTAATGCCCTCAATCACGATTATTTAAAAAAAAATGCTCGAATTGGCCTTCATGGCGAATTGGTTCCCTAGCTCCGGTGCAGGGGAACTATGGGTTCGAGCATACCAGCTATGTACCCTCAATGGATTAGCACATGATCTTGTCATCCAAGAAACCTGCTTAGCAAGCGTTTGAACCTATTGGGTAGATGTGGCCCTTACAAGCCAGAGAATTCTGCCGACTACACAATGGTTGGGGCCCGTCTAACTTAATCAGACCAAAAGCGCAATTCTGCCCATTGCAACATAACCTTGACCATCTGAAATATTCGGGCCGATACTGTCGGTTCCACACCTAAGCGGGAAACATTTGGGAGTTAGGACTCAGGTGTAACCTGTAAGGTCGCGGGTGGTTGGGAAACAGGGCACATCCTAGGGTGCCAAAAAACGGCAAAAAAGTTTTTTTTGAAAAGAAAATTCTAATGCCCACATACAGCTATTATAAAAACTCTGGGTAGCTGGCCTTTAAGACGGATTGGCTCCTAGCTCGGTTGCAGAACTATGGGCGGGATAGACCAGCTATGTAACCCATAATTCAGTCTTTTCATAGTCTGCATCCAGGAAACTGTAACAGCCTAAAAATTAGGAGATGCGGCCCTTACAGGCCAGAAAATTTCTGCCACCGCCTGTGTGTCATGGCATACCAATGGACCAAAGATCGCAATTCTCAACGCAATGCAGACCTTGACCACATGGAATATTCGCCAACGCTGTAAATTCACCCCAAGGGAAGCCTTGGAGTTGGTACTATTGGTGGGTCCTGTTAAGGCCATGGTGTGTGGGACAGCAGGGCACATCTAGGTTGCCAAAAAATGAGAAAATAAACTTTTTTTTTGAAAAGAAACTAAAATTAATGCCCTCATATACGAGTTACCTTACCAATAAACTATTAGCATGTCGTAGTTGGCCTTAATGTCCGAATTGGTTCCTAGCTGTCGGTGCAGAACTCAGGGCGCTCCAGGAAAGACCAGCTACAGCAGATGGCATCTGCCTTTACAAGTTGCATCCCGGAAACCTGACCAGCTTGCCCTATTAACAAGGACTCTTCACCCCCAACCCCCACCACCCGCACACACCCCACAACCACCCCACAAGAGGTTCACTCTTACAAGGCCAGAGACCGAGTTCTTCCCACAAGCAGCAACCGTGACTGAAGGACAACTCAAGCGCTACACCGGCCCATTGGAACTCCTGAAGCGCAACTTCTCAAGCCAATTAGACAAAGTACACAACCTGACAAAATGGAATCAACTATGTACTAAACAGAGCATTGCAGGTCAGTTCACCCCAAGGGAAAACCCGCCACTTGGGCGTTGTAGGGACTAGGGTGTGTCCTGGAAAGGGTGCGGTGGGTAGGACACAGGTTGTCAAAAAACTACAAACAAACTATTTTGAATAGAAAATAAATAAACTCCCACATACAAAGTAGTTTAAAATCTGGCGTATTTAAATACTTAATATTTTTAACAAATATAATTTCGTTAAATTACAAAACAAAAAAAAAAAACATTTTCAAATAACAAAAATCCAAAGGCCATAATTAAGTTATTAATTGATTAATAAACATCCACAGATTTGATTGTTTTTATATATTCTTAAATCATAATTGTAATAACATTGTATTTTATTTTACTGGTTATCAGTTTACCAATATTTATAGATTATTGGTATTGATCATTTTTATTATGGAGTGTCTATTTATAACTGGCAAATAGCCCACCTTGATGGCAGAGGCTATTTTCACTAATTCCACCAAACTGTGATTAGTGAAGTCAACGCTACAAAAGATGCTCATAAAACGGCAGTTAGTTTAGTTTTCAGTTGGATAGATGGTTAAAGCGTGTGCAATCGAGTTCAAACCCAGCCTTTTGCCTAAATTTTTTTCTCTCTTTTCTAATATAATATCACTGTGGAAAGGCAGTATTTTTCGATCAAAAATTAGGAAATAATCAAAAATGTTTAAAATAACGTTTTGGGTAGGGTATAGGTGTAAGGAGGGCTTTTCTTATTGTCCCAAGGGTGGCATCGATTTAATAATTTGAATTAAAACGATAATTTACACTCAATATGTTATTATTGCATACTGTTTTTTAATAATGTACTACAATACTGAGGAGCAGATAATTGGCACTATTTGCAATAACTAGTATAATAGCAGAAAATCCTGCTATTTTAACATAGCAATAAATAGACTCTATAGCTATTTGCTCTTAGTGTATTATAGCATGTTGTTTAAAAAATACTGCAATTTTCACCTAGCTAAATAAATAGAAATTTTTTGCTAGTTGCACTTAGTGTAAAAGTTGGGGACACTGTACAAATTGTGAATAAAAACA
The DNA here is from genome assembly GCF_018340385.1 of Cyprinus carpio. NCBI lineage: Eukaryota > Metazoa > Chordata > Actinopteri > Cypriniformes > Cyprinidae > Cyprinus > Cyprinus carpio. Next base: position 551,234 of record NW_024879272.1, on the reverse strand, counting down.
GAATGCAATGATGTGGAAGTTTCAAATTTCAATATTTTTAGATTCAGAAATAAAACCTAACTCTACAATATCAAATGTTTAAACTGAGGAAAATGTATCATTTTAAGGGGAAAAAAAAAATAAGTTGATTTTAAATTTCATGGCATCAACACATCTCAAAAAAAAGTTGGGACAAGGCCATGTTTACCACTGTGTGGCATCCCCTCTTCTTACTTTATAACAGTCTGCAAAACGTCTGGGGACTGAGGGAGACACGTTGCTCAAGTTTAGGAATAGGATGTTGTCCCATTCTTGTCTAATACAGGCTTCTAGTTGCTCAACTGTCTTAAGTCTTCTTTGTTGCATCTTCCTCTTTATGATGCACCAAATGTTTTCCATGGGTGAAAAGATCTGGACTGCAGGCTGGCCATTTCAGTACCTGGATCCTTCTTCTACGCAGCCATGATGTTGTGTAATTGATGCAGTATGTGGTCTGGCATTTGTCATGTTGGAAAAATGCAAAGGTCTTCCCTGAAAGAGGACGACGTCTGGATCGGAGAGCATATGTTGTTCTAGAACTTGGATTATACCTTTTCAGCATTGGATGGTGCCCTTCCAGATGTGTAAGCTGCCCATGCCACACGCACTCATGCAACCCCATACCATCATGAGATGCAGGCTTCTGAACTGAGCGCTGATAACAACTTGGGTTGTCCTTGTCCTCTTTAGGTAGTCTGATGACACTGACGTCCCAGTTTTCCAAAAGAACTTCAAATTTTGTGATTCGTCTGAACACAGAACAGTTTTCCACTTTGCCACAGTCCATTTTAAATGAGCCTTTGCCCAGGAGAAAAACGCCTGCGCTCTGGATCATGTTTAGATATGGCTTTTCTTTTTTGACCTATAGAGTTTTTAGCCAGCAACGGTGAATGGCACGGTAGATTGTGTTCACCGACAATGTTTTCTGCGAAGTATTCCCTGAGCCCATGTTGTGATTGCCATAACAGTAGCATTCTGTATGGTGATGCAGTGACGTTCTAAGGGCCCGAAGATCACGGGATCCAGTATGGTTTTCCGGCCTTGACCCTTACGCACAGAGATTGTTCCAGATTCTCTGAATCTTTGGATGATATTATGCACTGTAGATGATGATAACTTCAAACTCTTTGCAATTTTTTTTCTCTGAGACGAGAAACTCCTGTTCTAATATTGCGCCACTATTTTTCGCCACAGCATTGGGGGGGGGAATTGGTGAGCCTCTGCCCATCTTGACTTCTGAGAGACACTGCACACTCTGAGAGGCATCTTTTTATACCCAATCATGTTGCCATGATTGACCTAATAAGTTGCAAATTGGTTCCTCCGCTGTTCCTTATATGTATATTTAACTTTTCCGGCCTCTTATTGCTATCTGTCCCCAACTTTTTTGGAATGTGTGATAGCTCTGGCAATATTTGGCCATGACATTTCAAAATGTCCTCACTTTCAACATTTGATATGTTATCTATATCTATTGTGAATAAAATATAGTTTATGAGATTTGTAAATTATTTCCATTCCTCTTTTTACTCACAATTTGTACAGTGTCCCAACATTTTTTGGAATCGGGTTTGTAATAGTGAAGCTATTTACTGTGTATTTTTATTCCTAAATCCAAGTTTGTTATGATTGCTTATTAAAATTTGCTGCTTTCTTGTCACACATAATAAATAATAAAATCATATTATTAAACCCAAACTGCATACTGGAGCAATTTATGATTGAGGATATTGATTTGAAAAAAAACAATTGGGCTGCCGCCCCCCCCCAAACCCAAAGGTCAAAGAAGTATCTGTTTTAAATGCCCTTTTATAGAAGCTATACCCTGCATAAACAAAAAAAGTAAATTTTTTAAAAAAGATCAAAGCTGCAGCTTTTTGCGAGCAGCAGGCCAGAAATGGCTCGTTATTATTTTTGCACCTGCACAATGTGTCTTTCTTTTAGCAAAAATGCACTTGACTTTATTGTTTGAAAACATTGATGTAAATTTTATTTCTACAGTGGAAAATGAGTTCTGTTTTAGGTAATTATTGTAAACTTCAAAGATAAACAAGCCCACATGTATTTATCCTTTATTCATTTGTTTTAAATTTTAATCACTAAATTTCACATTTCATGAATAGAAAATCACACATTACATGCCATCCCCAACTACTGAAGATCCATTTCCATTAAAGTTTAGCTACAAACTGACGCGAACTGAAGACCTTAATAATTGTTCAAGTGGGTTTGATTAAGGTTGGAGCTAACTCTGCAGGAAAGTGGATCTTGGAAAAGGTATGGCGAGATATTGAGCCTGAGTTGCCGACTTCTGCTTGTAAAAACCTTCCTAATCTTATGCCCTCCACAATCAGGGTAATTGTTTTCGTTGATCAGGGGTCTCTGATATACATCATACAAAGACCAAAGACATGAAATTGCATGTTCATTGCAAGATGTACAGGTCATAAGACCAGGCTTAAATTTAGAAAACCATCTCCATGTAACCACCTGTACCTCCCCTGATGCCAAAGGGATCACCTTTTTCAGTTTTAGCCACAGCTCTGCTAAAGAAGTTCTTGAAGTTTGCATTAAAACAAACAGATATAAACTTAGTTAAATTCAGAGGAAACCTGTCTTTCATAGTCTCATCCCTAGGACAAACGTGAAATATTCTTCATGATTAGTGATTTTGTTGGATTATGTAACAACAATAAACTGTTTTAGTAGCTAAATTTAAATTAAAACTGAAGCATAGCCTGAGCTGAAAGTGTAATGTAATGTGTGAAAAAAACAAAACCAAAACACACCATCAAGATATAACCCTTTACGCCAACAAACCTTCTGTGGAAAACCACAGACTGCAATCAATATCAACATATAACGGTAAATAGAACGAGCCCCCCCTACTGAAGGAAACTAACACCGTGCTTAAATAAGAATATTGAATTAGATTTTTTGATCTTCATTTGAGATTAGTAACTAAGAATATATAATAAGTATAATATATGTTGATATGGTGAAAATATTTTAGCTCTAACATGACTTTTGTATATTACAAAACAAGTAAACGTTGAGATTTTTTACAAGCAGACATATTCATTTTTATATATTTAAGCAAAATATAATATATATTTGTCTATAATTCCCGTGTTTTAAAAGTTCAGTTTAGAGGAAACGAGGGTAATCTGAATAGGTACCAAATGTCGAAATATGAGAAATATGGTGAAGAACTTGCTGCTGCGAATTTTTTGATAATTTTGAAAGTAAAAAACAAAAAAAATGAGGGGAGGGAAGAGAGACTTACACGTAATTTCCACGTAATTTACGAAACCAATGAAAATCCTTAGAATCGGGTCGCGGGGCGGGGGGGTTACGCTTGAAAAAAGAAAAAAACGCCCTCACGCTATGCACCGCCAGGCATATGACCCAAAGTCGCCTTTTACTTACCATGTTCAAAGCTAAAATTACAATTTCTCGCTGGATATAAATAATATATATATTACGAAAAAGAATGATAACCTCCAAACACATTTTTAATAAAACAAGATTACTTATTTATACATAAAAAAATAATTTTCAAAACGAAAGGAAATTGGAATTTTCTTATCAGGCGTCGCGCGGAGGCGGCCTGTGGGGTCCTGTCGGTGGAAATGTCATTCAGAGCAGCAGTTACTCAACTCATGGAGACCGCTTGAGAGAGACTGCTGTGAGGGATTTGTGCTGAAGTCTGGCGCTCATGGCAGGGCTGCTCTCCGTCGGCGGCTGCTGCTGCTGCTTCTGTGCGCTGCGGATCCAGAGCTTTACTGCGCCTCCACACCAGAGGACTCACCGCTACCGCTCCTCCGGGGTGAGTGAGGAGAGAGAGATGTTTACGTTACATTTCAGACATGTGTTTATGATGTAAACGCATCTTTGTTATGATGTAATAAATAACTGTGCCATGATAAGTAAGCTCTAGCTACAGTGGTGACCGAAATGATTGCAGAAATATCAGATCTCTGTGTGGAGCACAGACAAAAAATCAAACTGAATTATTACAATGAATGGCAAAATGAATGTTTGTAAATGTAAACTGATATTTCCTACTGACACACTACAGTAAAAGATAGAAATAACTGACTTAAAACCATTTTTAGTTGCTGAAAACACTAGTGTAACACCACTGTATGATAGGGCTGTGACGGTCGCCGTGACTCACCGCGTCACCGAGGTGGTCGGCTGCTACCGGCGGTAGTGCACGTGACGTCACACATTCTATAACAAGCATAATACGAAGTTTTGTATAAAAAGTGTAACAACAGTAATAGTGCAAATGTTTTATTTAGACTAGGTTTGAGCGCAGAAAACAAAAGAAAAAATACAGTTTATGCATTCAGCCATTTTAATTTTGTGTTGGGCAACCAAATATTACATTGCCGATCTGAAGCCTTCTCCATTCATGTCACCCATCCGCGTTTGTACAAGTTCCCGTGATCGCAAAAGCCTGGCTGGTCAGGTTTGGTGAGGGTTTCTCCAAACTGGCCAAATACAAACAACGGAGCGAACCGTGATAAATGAAAGTGTTAACAAGGAAATGTGGCAAACGATTTTCACTATTTCAAAAGAGGCGCGTGCAGATGAGGAGGTTTAATGCGCCCCTTGATTGGCAGGCGGAACAGTGTGGAACGTGAGTCTACACCGGACGCGACACCCACCCGCATCGCAACAGCAGGTCGAGTCTGTCTAGTGTGTACGCAGGACATTTGAACTCTGTGTCAGTCAAGTAACTCATAAATAGAAAAAGAAGGCACAGTTTACTGTTCAGGGATTTCTCATGTCGTGTCATGCTGCAATCCAGTGTAGCATCACTTATTATAATGAGGGCCTACGTTTGTCGCGCTGCGCCGCACGCGTCCGGCAGACAGTGTATTGTAACTTGTCTTATTTAGGCTAACTTTATTGTTTAACTGCATTAATTTCGATATATATCTTACCAAGTGCGTTTTTATTTTTAGTGTCAGGGCCTGCGTATCCACTGACAGAAGTGCTTCTAAAGTAAACACGAGCCTGACGAGGTTAAATCAGGTGCATTAGATGAGTGAGAACAGTTGCTGGAACTGTGCTCCAGGACAGTTTTGAAATTCATTTCAGAGACATGTTCTTAAAGGTGACTCGTATAAAATATATTGCATGCATGCACAGTTTTAAGGCAGAGCTTTAATCGCCATGTTTCAGTTATCTTTTATAACCTAACTGACCACGACGTGGCTATGCACGTAGTGTGTATTCGCGCTTTGGGATTATGAAAAGATTAAAGGGCTACAGTTGCGCCGGTGCCATTTGTGCGTGCACTTTTGAAGAGCACGCGCTGCTGGGGCATTAGTACCATTTCCGCGCATCGCTTTAAACTCGCGACTGCCGCGCTGAAGTGGGAGCGCCCCGCTGAGATGGAAAACGTCTCCCGTGTCTGCGAGCTGAATAAATTCACTCTTGTCAAGAGAAAAAAGTGACAGAAGACCAGAGACGCAGAAGGTTGTGAGTGGGGGTGGCCAACCATAGCCCCCACCCCTGTTTAATTGCCTTAAATATTTTTTAAAACGGCGTTAAATAATAAAAAAAAAATATAGTTAGTAGGGATAATAATAGTGCTGTGACGCGGCTAATTTTGACACCAATAATATAATATATTACTATATATATATATCATATAATATATATATATATATTTATTTGATATATAACACCACGCCACCGGCAGGGTTGTTGGTCCATTCCCCACCCCGCGGTGGTAAAAAAATCTGCCCACCGTCACAGCCCTACTGTGGTTTGATGTTTATAATTCCTTTCCTTCTTCAGTGTTTAGCCATGCGGAACCGCCTCCAAACCCGTTTCATCCCCACGAGGGAAGCATTACACATTCCGCGCTCTAGTCTTATCCACAGAGGCAACCTAAAGGTAAGATATATCAACCAGATGTTGTGACCGGTGTGGTGTTTGTGTTTCACGGTTGAATCATATTCATAAAACTGTCATAAACTCTCAGATGGGTAAAGCCAGGGGACCAGAGCATCGGTCCGGGAGGAGCTAAGAGGAAAGGAGAGGAGGGAGGAAGAAAGCAATGGAAAGAGGCGAGCTTAAAGAGGCGAGGGGATTATACAGGTTCAACATCGAAAGACCAATTCATGTTTTACCCCAAAATCTAAAGAAATGTTTGTTTTTAGTATCATTCAGCTGGGGCATTATTTTCTGACGATGTTTTAAAACCCATGTTACAGTTCTCTGACCAACCTGCAGTTATCTGTCTAAGAATATATATTTTTTGCTATTATTGGGCTAGTGCCTTTCAAATTGATTAATCGGGATTAATAATCACATCCAAACTAAAACTTTTTTTGGGTTTACATAATATATGTGTGGTGTCACTGTGGTATATTTATTATGTAAGTATCTATATAACTACACCACACTAGCATGTAAAATTTAAGAAGAAAATAGATATATAATGATATACAACAAAATGGCAGTTATGAGGTTTACAAGACTTTTTTTTTTTTTTTTTTTTTTTTTTAGAATCAATTTCTATTAGGTAATTGGTTTTATTTTTTTTTTTTTTTTTTTTTTTTTCGTGGAAAAGATCACAAACCGGTGTTGTTGTTTTGTTTGGTTTAGTCAACTATATTGGGGGCAGTCAGATGAGGCATGTGTGTTTTTAATACGTCCCTCAGGGAGACCGTACCGTGGGGACGATACGGATTTCCGCGATATTCTGGGATTCACGATGGGAGGTGAAGCGTTCCGTCCTGCTGTACCTCTACCTCCTAGGACCCGGGGCCGAAGACCGAGCGGAGAGACCAGAGAGGGAAGATGCCGGAGGAGAAGAGATTAGAGAGATAGCTGGAAAGGATTCGTTTTTCTGTTTTTTTTTTTGTCCCTCGGTACCTGGACAGAGGACTGGTGAGGGGACACGTCTGTGATTTACAGGAAATAGTTCTGGGCAATCTGAAATGGCGAATATGAGCTCCAATAAGAAGTAGTTGCGTGCGTTGTCTTTTGCTCGGGGATGGATGAACACTTTTCAAAGGTCTTCAGGGGGTCACACAATGCACACAGTGAAGTGCTATTGTTGTCATTTTAGCACCTAGAAGCAATATTTTCCTGTTTTTTCAGGTTGGATACGGTTTAAGAGGTGGTGAAACAAACAGTTTGTCAGAGGTCATCATGGGTCCCGGGGCGGACAGCTCTGAGGCGTGAGTTAAATCAATCAGTGCAGAAGTAATATCTTTGTGGAATGGCACATAGTTGTTTGTGTACATTCACGAGCTACGTGTGGTTTAACATCGGAGCTTTCCTTGGACCGTTTGAGGGACTCTGGAAGCTGCTCACTATGAGTGGGTCTGGAGCCGGTCCCACAGAGCAGCGGTGGTTACCACCTCCAGAGAGTGACGGGTGACTCTTCGGTTTCAATGTTCTATCTTTTACATACCTACATAATACTTACTGTTCAACGTTTTGGGTTGGTTAAGGGGGGCGATTCTTCTGCACTCACCCAAGTCTGCAGAATGTTCGAGGACGGGTTTTCCATCAACACCGTTCCTCTTGTGAAATATTAGTACTGTTTCTTTTGTTATGCACTCGCGCCTGAGCTCCAAATGTCATTTATTCCTGTGGATGATCAAAGCTGAATTTCATGCGTGACGCTAACTCGGTGGTTTAGTTGGAGAGTCAGCGCGTCAGAGTCATGATCTGCACACCGAAGAGAAGCGGGCAGAGCATTTTTTTGCGGAAATCACAGTCTTCAGTCAGTTGGAGTATATTCGTAGCACTAGCAAAAAAGAACTTAGTAATGGTCCAAATGTATAAATTTTTCTTTTATTGCCAAAAAATCATACAGATAATTAAATAAAGATCATGTTCCAGGAAGATCTTTTGTAGAAATTTCTACCATAATTATGCTAAAAACTTAACTCTGATTAGTAACATATTACTGTTAAGAATTCATTTGTAATAAACTTTTTAGCGCCATTTTCTCAGTATTTGATTGTTTTTTTGCACCCTCAAGATTTCCCATTTTCAAAGAGTTGTATCTTGATAATGGCATAACTTCAAATCTAAAAAATGGACACTTTGGCGAAATTTGGTTTCTTTGTAGGTCCAGGGTGCATGCTGATTTGCTGCTTCAGAAAACATTTCTTACTAGTATCAGTCGTTAAAAAACAGGCGCTTCATATTGCTGCTATTATTTTTGTGAGGCACTTTTTGTCAGGAATCTCTGCTGCATAGACAGTTCACAAAACAGCATTTTCTTGGAAATATCCTTTTTAACTAATATTATTAAAGTCTTTAATGTCAATTAAAAAATGAAATAAAAACATAAATGGCCATAGAACAGAATATGTTTATTACTGTTAAAAACGTAATAATTTTGTAATTGTTCTTAACTGCTAAGTCCTATTTCTCTCTAAATCTCTTTTGCTAAAGTATTGGTCTGGTTTATTGCAATCAACACTAGAGTCTGACCTGATATATCGCTTAGCTTATATTATCGACCGCATATGAGTCTGTCGCACCATATATCAGTATCAGAGAATATATGCCGACGATATGATTTTTTTTTTAAATGGCAGCAATGCAGATTAAATGCTTCTAAATGGTGTAATTACTTAGTTTGTCCAGCAGAGCGCGCCCATTGTTTGCTACTGAGACCCAGGTCAGGAGTAGTGTAGAGATGATTACACTGATTCTCATTCTAGTTTTGCATGATATATACGAATGGATGGTCATTTTAAAACAGCAGATTCAGTGATGTTAGAGACCAGAGCTGATCTTGCATCACGGCACGCCGCCTGCGGCACATTAAAGCCCGGTAACAGCCACCGGAGCTGATCACCAGCCGTGCTGATTAATGGTTTATACCGCTGCACCGCGCCCAGAACTCATGCTTATCGGCATCGGTCACATCAATCAGACTCTTAGCTCCTCTTTTTACTTTGAGATCATTCTGAGGTCAAATACAGATTTAAAATCATAAGATGTAGTTAAATAGCTGTATGATACTGTTTTTGAAATCAAATCTTTGCTTATTTATGACTGGAGACTAACATTGGTTTGGGAGAAAAAAACAGTTGATCTTAAAAAAAAATAAAGCATATACATACAAACAAATAGGAAATGAAACAGTTATCGAATAAGCTTGTGTCCTATTCTGTGTCCCAAACTCCTGAAACATTGGTGTCTCATATTTTAGAGCAGTCGATGCAATTTGCGAAAGAAATCAATTAAATCTGTATGTGTGTTTTTTTTTATTCTGATGTATTCCCTTTTGTAATCGCTAACATGTTCATAAGTAACTAATTTAATTATACATTTTCACTAACAGATTACAGTTAAATCTATTTTGTAATTAAATTACATAATTCTGTTACATGTGACTAGTTACTTCCCAACACTGAGTATATAATATATAAATTAAACTCAAATGATTAATCGCATCCAAAGTAAGAGTTTTTGTTTACATAATATATATTAAATATACTTGCATGTAAATTCTATGAATATAAATATAGGCTTGTAAATACATGTAAATATTTTCCTACTGTATGTGTATGTATTTATATATTTATATATACATAATAAATGTTCACAGAACTCCCAACAAATATATATTATG
>NW_024879272.1:512535-540588 GCF_018340385.1 Cyprinus carpio | reverse complement strand
TAACTAGTTAATCTGTTAATGTGAAGAGATGCATTAGTAAATGTGTAAGATAACATTAACAAAGCATTAAGTAATCCTGAACAGTAAAGTTGTTCATTATTAGTTCATGTTAACTAATGCATTAACTAATACATTAGTATATTAATAAGTTAACATGAACAAAGATTAAGTGATGCTGAACAGATGCGTTGTTCATTATTAGTTCATGTTAACTAATGCATTAACTAACGTTAACTAATACAACCTTATTGTAAAGTGTTACCAAGTTATGCAAAGTCATTAACTGATAAGGAGAGTAGATATTAATCTGGACTGTATTCATGTGTTTTTGCACAAGAGAGATCTTTTAGTTTAATATAGTTTAGTACATAAATGTGTGCTATTGCTAGTTAATGACACTCTGCAATGATTTGAGTAAAAGTCATGTTTTGCTTCCTTTATTATTACACTTTAAGTTTTTGCAGCTTTATATTAGGAAATATTTATTCTTAGTGGACTCAAATGAAATAAGTTCACTGTACTAACACCATATAAACACTAGTTGTTGTTTTTTTAACTTGAATGGTTGGAAACAATTGGTTTCCAAAATGAAATAAGTTACCGCATGGTATAATAACAGTAACATACTTTAAAAATGAAGAGCTGTAAATTAATGGTAGATATCTGAAAATTGTTTAACAGTTATTTTACAGCACAATTTTTTACAGTGGTCCACTTCTTTATGGCCCTGCCATGAACTGTGCTGTCCACTACAAATAAATCATGGATACAATATGTGTGATGAGGATATTTCTACAACAGTTTTTGTGTGATGCTTCATTCATGATTCATGTTCCTGTGGCTCAGTGGTAGAGCATTGTGTTAGCAGCGCAAAAGGTCATGGGTTAGATTCCCAGGGAACACACATACTGTTAAAAATAATGTATAGCCTGAATGCACCGTAAGTTGCTTTGGATAAAAGCGTCTGCTACATGCATAAATGTAAATATCACTTTATCATAAAAAATGTTTCAGCAATTGTTACTAGTCAATGGATCAACAAGTTATATTACTCAATTTGTAAAATTATATAATCTATACTTTTATAGTATATGAGTTTGTTAGCAGCTCAAGCTGTTGTAAATATTATTAAAAATAAAAAATATTATTACTTACTTATAAGGCCCTTAATGGTTTAGCTCCTGCGTACCTAACTAGTTTTCTTTGGAGAATCAAAAAGTTCTTGATGTGTCATTATAGGGTCTCTTCAAGTCAGTGCTGGGCAGTATGGACCATGTAATGACACACTTGAGGAGATACAGTTTAACAAACAGCGTTTCATCACAATACAATATACATTGATTCTCATTATTATGATATTATTTAACATTTGCCGAATATGTCAGAACATTGCCACATAGGTTATGATTTGATTAATAATATTATATATTTAGTCCATTTACACATTAAACCATATCGAGATGACACATTCAACTATTTTTTTTTTCCTTCTGGTATGTGGTAGTCTTGAACTCCAGCACAACAAATCACATGGAGACGGATGTTTCACATATCTAACACAATACTATAATAAATAGTAACCGATAACTTTTGGTGTCTCTCTTATCGACACACACACACACACTAAGGTCTTGGAGATTCTTTACTAATGATCTGATGGGTTGAATTCGGTGTGTTTTGAATAGGGATATATCTAAAAAGGTGCGTGTCGGGTGTTCTCCAGGACCAGAATTGGGAACCACTGCATACTACATATATTATATGTTCCAACACGTTTTATTGTAAAAAGGGTTCCTTCTGGCATTGCTGTGAAAACCATGCGGTTTCCTTTAAAGTACCGTTTAAAGTACATGGATGTAAAAAAAAAAAATTAAGGGAGGCTCGTTGTGGATTCTTCTATTGCACCAGACTGAATTTTTTTTTTCTATATGATGTTTCATGATCTATTATCAGAGTGATTCAGTAACAGCTCGTGAGAGACTCAGATCTGAAGGCACCACTCCGAATGAATCAGTGACTGATCTCACACAGATCCAACAGTTGATTCCATCATTCGTAAGGGTCAGTATGGACTGCTGAGAGTCCCTCAGTGTGAACAAACCCATCTCTCCATAGTTCTCCATTAGACTCATACTCAGAGAATAAGAGCGCAAACAGTGTCCAAACTCAATTTTATGATTGTGTTCTCTCCTCAAATAGAGCAGCTCATCCGAATTTCAGCGTCCTCCACGGAGCTGTCATGATACAGTAGAAACTACACAGACGTCCAACACACAAGACCAATAGTGGGAAATTTTGTCTGTTTTCACAGTGTTTCGAGCTTCAGAATTTGACTACAAGGAAGAATTCAATTTCCTGTCATCTGCAGGTGGTTTTCATGTTTTTTATTGTTTTTATTTATTATTTTATGTAAAATGAGCTTTAGTTCTGGGGCCTATAAAGAAGAATGCTGAATGACAAAATAAGGCTGTGACTTTTCAACTTTCAAAAAGAACAAAAATAATTCAAAGACATACAATCGAACACAAAATTTGTTGTATTGTTAACTAAATTAAGTAACTAAGGAGGGCAGGGTTTTTGCGAAGGAGGGTCATTGAGGAGATAAATTACCTGCAATTTGTTATTTTCTGTTTCAGTTATGATTCTGAGGTCCAGTTCTCATTTCTACACTGTTAATGACACCTTAAAACTGTAGCTATGCTGTGATCAGTCTGTTTTAAACTACAAGACAGGAAACAGAGGGGTTCTCAACTGAGAGATAAGCAGATGTATGGGTGGAGAAATATCATTATAGGGTGTTAAAAAAAATGAACACAGCGGATAAGAAAATGTCCTATTCGTTCATTTTCTAATGTGAGCTCCATGAGATGAAGCATGTGACAATCGTAAACATTCTCTTGCAGTTACGGCTCGAAGGTCGTGTTAGGCACGACGCGGAGCTGAGTTATTCACAATACAGCACGGCCTCTCGTACTCTTATTGACTTACTCATAAACAATAGTCTATAAGACCAGATCAGAACATAAATGCAAGTGATTATGGTGGGTGGCACTATGTCGGAGATACGTTATCTGATAGAAAACTGTTGCTAAAAACTTTGAAACAATAAGTTGAAGACCTTATTATGCATCAAACAATCTGAAAGTTATTTGTTAACTGCAATCATCTATTAATATCTAATGTAAATGTAGGAAATCATATACTGTATGTAAAACAATGCCATGGTCCTCGAAGAGGTTTGAGAATTTTTTATGGCGGTCACAGGCCAAAAACCTGAGGAATCGAGTCTGTGGTGGGAAGGGCAGAAACTGCATTTTGACCAACGGGAAGTCCTTCCTTCCTGGGGCTTTGTAACCAAAGGCGTCTCTGCCCTCTAAGAGGTGTCTGGCGTGTTGTCCCTGCATCTTTATCTGACGCCGTTGACAGTTTGCTTATGGTCGTCGACCAAGACCCCGATCAAAATGTAGTCAAACCTTTGTCAACTAATGGTCAGAGAGAGGCCCTGCCATAAACTGTGCGTCCACTACAAAATAACTCAGGATCAATATGTTGATGAGGAAATTTCTACAACAGTTTTTTGTGTGATGCTGTCATTCATGTTCATGTGGCTGTGGCTCAGGGTAGAGCATTTTGTTTGAGTCAGTGCAACAAGGTCATGGGTTTCAATTCCCAGGGACCACACATACGGTTAAAAATATGTATAGCCTAAATGCACTGTAAGTTGCTTTGATAAAAGCGTCCTATAAATGTAAATAATCCCTTTAATCATAAAAATGTTTCAGCAATAGTACTAGTCAATGGATCAACAAGTTATATTACTCAATGTAAAATTATATAATCTATAGTTTTAATAGTATACTGGTGGTTAGCAGCTCAAGCTGTTTGTAATCCGCCACTTCTTGCATCGTCGCACATGCTCAGTGCTCTGAGAGTTTTATAGTGCGGTGATTTTAACACTTCATGACTGAGGAGGCAGACCAACACCAATCTCATCATCACACAAGACACAACAACAACAATGAACAACATCATCATCCTCATCTGTGACTCATCACCTGTTTGCCTCAAGGTTGTAGTAAAGATTTTTCATACACCACAATTCCTACACTTATTATGTTAAAATGTGAATTACATACTTTTAATTATTGTCATTTTTTAATATTATTTTTTTATTTCAGACAGTGTAGATGACAGTAAAAACTTTAAGCTCAAGTCCATCCATTAATAACATCAGTCTAAGGACAAGACAGGCAGAATAAAACGGAAACCAGCATTTCCATCAGTGTTTTATGGTACTTACTTACACTGGTTACTTACAGAAACCTGGAGAAGCTCCTAAACTCCTCATATATTATGCAACAGCGTTTACACTGGAACTCCATCAGATTCAGTGGCATGTGGATCTAACAGTGATTTCCACTCTCACCATCTGATTCCAGACTGAAGATACAGGAGATGCTTACTGTCTGAGTGTACAACTGCCCTAGTAGCTGTGTGTTCACCCATTGATAACTAATCGTAACCAAAAATCCCTCCGTCAGTCAGAGTCAGTGACTGCCACTGATACGCTGAGAGACCTGCAGCTGCTCTACACACAATCACACACAACACTGATGCATGAACAAACATTACAAACACAATATAATTTTCTGTTAAATATAAATATTGTATTTTCTAAGAGAATTAGTCATGTTTTTAATATGATCATCATGTTTTATTAACTTGTCCAACTACATACATAGCATATGCGCAGTGAGCACTATATTCAAATGTCTCAATCAAAATGTACATCGATTTATTGACAGCGTCATTCACGTTTGCCCAAAAATAATAATAAATCTATCAGGTTTTTTACCTTTAGCAGAACTCCTTTTTCCTTGATTTTGGGCATGCAAAGGTGTCAACTACATCCCCAAAGTTCATTTTCTTCTTTGACCAAGTCCGATTGAATGGTAAGCAGGGAGAGGCGCACAGTCAATCGCTTCTGTGTCATGTCGTCCTGCGCTCATTCTTCACTCGTTTCAATCGGTAGGGAGAACGACCTTTCACCTTCAGCATTTGTTACAGGCAGGGTTGGAATATCCTGAGCGCAACAAAGACGCTTGGAAACGGTGGTTAGGAGGCCATGTCCTGGAAGAAGCTGTAGCATTATTTTGAGAGATCGTGTTTTTTTCTTCCTGGACGAAAAGTCTTAATTGAATGAGCTCGTCTCCAAGTCTTTGTCCAGATCATCGAATATTTGGAGGAGAGTGCAGCAGCACATTTATGCACACTATCACAGTCTGTGTCGGTGTTAAAACACAAACACTAAATAATTTGTTCAATTCTGTGTATGCACCGATGCGTTTGGCAAGACAAGACAGCAAACTTGTCCAAGAGGACATTGTAGGTTTCCACTTGAATCGTTGGCTGCCATGCAAGGCCTTAGTAGAGCATCACTTTCTCCTGATTCATCTGGAAAATATTTTTGTTTTTTGACTCTTTTGGTCTCCTCCTCATATAGGTGAGGTAAGTCCCCCAATCCAATATCTCACGAGCGGCATTTTTCGTACTTCTCAAACGATCCCTCTGCGAGTGCCACATAAGAAATGCAGTGACTCCAAAAGACATTCTGCATTGTCTAAAGTTATGTCATGCTTTTACAAAGTCTCAGTAGTGTCGCTTGAACCTGGTTAGAATGCTATCCCAAACATTTTGTCATAATCGCGGTCTCCAATTTATCAAGTTGAGTGCAGAGTGATCTGGCCCTCACGTCTGGTGTCCCCCTTCTCCTCCGGATCGATGGAAAATCTGCCCAAAGCCTCTCTGATGGCCTTGTTAGTTTTCCTTCAATGCCTTGGTCGAGTCCGCTCTGCATGTCCACCTGGTATTGGATAAGGGTTTTAGAGTCCTTGATTCACATCTGTGTTGTGGAAAGATTTATTTCCAGCGGGTGTGTGGACTTAGCACAAAACACATAGACGAGACTGGGAGCAAGTCAAAGAAATGTCTTGCATGTGGACAACTGTCCCTCTATGCTGTTCACCCCCACGAGATAGAGTGAATGTGCAGCACAGGGCACATAATGAATCAGGGGATTTTCTTTTTTTAAGATGAGCCTGAAGGCCATTGTATTTTACCGGACATGTTAACTGGCGTTGTCGTAACTTTGGCCTCTGCAATTTGACAGGTCTAACTCAAGATCATTTATCATTTTCACGACACAATCAGCAAGGCTTTCTCCCGTGTGGCTATAAATAGGCTCAAAACCAACAAATCGCTCAACTACTTCACCTTCATCACTGACACATCTAAAGATAAATGTCAGCTGGTCAGTAGTGTGACATGTCGGTGCGTTGAATCCGTGATGATTGAAAAATATTTGGCATGCTGTAGTTTCGGATGCGATCCTCCTCTTTTACTTTCTCACCCATTAAACAAATGAGCTCATCACACACAGTAGATGACAGGTAAGATGTGGTGCCTCTTCCCTTTTGACCGTATTCTCCAGGTGGCCTTTTAAGAATGGGATCAAACTCTGCAATGAGTTCCAACAGTCCGAGATAATTGCCATTCCTCGATGAGCCCAGAAGTTCGTCCTCCCCTCTGAACGCTAAACCTCTCACACTCAAGAATTTGATCTCCTTAAAAGGGCTAACATACTTTCCGATGGCTTGTGCACTCTTTTCATGAGCTGGAAACTCGCTCAGGATGTTTCCAGTCAGAATATCCAGATGTAAACCCTTTTGCTGCAAGGAACAGCAAATTTGCATGAAAAGCATAAACCATGCCTGTTCGAAGGCGAGTAAATTAACCAATCTCTAGACACCACCTGTTTGTTTGTGGGAGGTGGCACTGCAAAAAGATCATTTGTAAGAAATCGCTTTTTTTCATACCAGTGTCCCGTGCAGAGGCGGGGTATTTAGCTGCCCGATTGTGATAGGCGGCGGAACCTTTAGAAATAGCCAGTTCTATCATTAGCTCGTTAGATCTCCCCATAGTGCAGGATCAGTTGAGAGGGTTAAATGATCCACAGGCTTCGGCAGCACATCTGGCCTGGATAGGTGTCTTTCATTGACGACATCCCTAACGTCCTCATCTTCCCCCAGGTCTTCCTCATCGCCATCTCCTTGGAGTGCACTCTCATGTACCTGGCTGGAAGTGCTTTCGACCATATCTCCAATGTCTATAAAGGTAAATATGGTGTAAAATGTGAGAGCTTGTAGAATATGATCTGAGAACTTTCAGAACAAAAAAAAAAAAAAAAGGTAACATATTGTGAAAGGTAATATAGGGGGAGGTTTGAGGAAATCTGGAATCCTTTCTTATTCTTTCCTTGAACATGGTGGAAACGACATACCAGTGGCTGATTGAGAAGCTGTGTCAAATAGTATGGAGATGAGAAGCTTTTAGTTATTTTTTATTTTTTATTTTTTTATTATTATTATTATTATTATTATTATTCTTAATGACTCTGTCCTTTACATTTATGTTTTCCTTAAGTGTCAAGCATGTTTTATATGTAAGTACATTGATTATGTTGAAACTCAATAAAATATTGATGAAAAACAAAAATATTCACACTAACGTGATCTGAATTTGAAGTGACAGAGAGAAAAACAAAACAAAATGAGAGCTTGTAAAAAAAAATCTGAACTTGTAAATTGAAATTGCAATCATAGAAAATGTTCATACCTGTATTCTGAATGTGAAGTCAGAGGAAAAAAATCGACTGATTGATATTTACAGCTGCCAAACTTGCACATTGGTACAATTTCTGGTAAGCTACATTATTTATTATTATTGCTTGACACAAATTTCATGATTTCAATTCAATTCAATTATTGTGATTTGATTTAAATTGACTCATTTGGATAAATATTAGGTACCCACAAGATAGGCATTAATTTTTTCTCAAGAAAAAAACAACTATCCTCACCTAATGCTGTAAACATACAGAGAGCCCTTTCAGCTGGCAGTATTATTTAAAAATAACTCAAATTAAATATAATGCGTTTTTTTATTAGAATAACAACTTTATTTAATGATATAAGTAACAATATAATAAATATGTAATATAGTAGCCTACACATATTTAGCAAAATACTCTCTATAGCTCTTTTTTCTATCTAGCCAACTAACGTGCTATAGCCTATATTATGGTCATTAAATGGCTTTCCTGAGGTAAATGTTATGTGACATAATTGTTCTCCAGCTGTTTTATTGACCTCTTTCCGCAGTTGAAAAACACTGATTGATCGATATTATGTATGAGGAATATACATTTCGGTAAGTTGTTCAGATGTTTTGTTCTTGCAAGTTCTCACATCGTATTCTACAAGCTTTCACATTTTTGCACCATATTTATCTTCATTAATGTCCTCTTCCTCACCCGAGTCTTCCTCGCTCCTGTCTCCCCCAAGAAGCATATCGTCATTCGCCTGGCGGTAATCGCCGACGCCTAGGCTAACATTAGCAGTAATGGCTGCAACATACATCATAGTGGTCATGTAATCTTTATTTATTTATAATTTATTATTATTATTATTAAGTTAGTGTTCATAAACGAGTTATGTATGGTCTTTCAAGAATTTCAAGTTAATAATAAAACAATTTACGAAAAATATTTTTAAAGCTTGTGTCATGTGGTGCCCCCTTAGTGGTTGTGAATGGTTGGGCCCAAGTGCCCTTATGGATAATCCGCTCTGGTTTTAGGTGTAATATATGATTGCTGTCAATCAAACTGAACAGATTGCATTCATTCACTTCTGCTGTCTGGACGTGATGCTTTCCATTTGACCCACAGAAAGATTTACAATCTTACACACTTAGTGTCAGAATGACTTGTTCTGTATTTGCGATCATAGATTTTTCTGATTTTACTGACATTTTCATATACATTATCCCTTTGAAATGTAATGGGTTTGTCTGCATGCTCCAAAAAATATACTATTCAATGTATTAAAAATATACTTAAAGTACAATTGTACATTTGTATCCACAACATTCTCATTTTAAGTGCATTAAATTATATTAAACTGCATTTTAATCGAGCACAGCATTAGTTCAGTCAGGCCAAGGAGGCATAGTGATGTGACCAGATTGTAAGCTGTCAAATCGCTCCAATCACTAACATTCTCCTGCTAGACACGGGACATATATACAGTACATGGCACTACTGCTCGGTAAGTATGCTCAAATTGCTCGCATCCCTCCCTCCCTCCCCATTATAAGCATGAGCATATTACCGTGCACCTTTTGGTTGTCATCTACTTTGTTTCAGATCACTAAGGCTTTCAAGTCCGGGTTGGCATGGACCTCACTGAGGTCCAGTGAGAGACACTTATCCTCATAACCAAGCTACAGGATAGACGTCCCACTGCCACATCTACACGATTACCACTTTTTGCTTTCAAAGACATTATTAAGTGTCTTAATTGTCATGTATTTCCAAGCTGATGGATCCGGGGGGTTAATGTTTAAGCTCTTGTATGTTCAATTAATTTGGGAGCAAGAACCCCCATAAGGAACCATACCGCCAAAGATAAATTTGTGTTCAATAAACTCAAGTAACTTGCCAAAGTGGTCCTGTATGAAATATATTTCTAAAAAAGTATGCAAATAAATATATGCATAGTTGAGGCGCTTTTAAGTCATATTCTTAACACAAGCATACTTTAAGTGAAGTTTTAGTGTATTTATTTATTTATTTATTTACTAATTTTAATTTTACTCTTACCTAAAATATATTTTATGTGTACTTTGTGTAAGGAAGATAGCAAAATGATTCAGGTTTTATAGGGTTTAATGTATAAGTATTTTATAACAATGTGTAGGGCCACTGCAATATGTTTTAAAGTGCTATGATGTGCTATAATGCTTTTTCACTTTTTCAACTTTAGTTAGTCTGTAATGTTCCTGTTTGAGCATAAAAAAGATCTGCAACATTACAAAGGTCAAAGTCCAATTCAAACAGAGATTTTAAATCGTGCTCAGATTGATTTGATTTTGACACATGTGATGGCCTGTTGGTCTGGCCTGTTTCCCTGCCTCTGGTTTGTTCTCTGTTGCAGGGGGCGTGGCTATCATTTGTCAGTGAGATTGGGGACACCTGGGCCAGGTGTTTCATGCCTTCATAAACCTACCACTTCTCTGGTTAGGGGAGAGCCCTTCTCTCCCGTGCACTAATTGCTTTGTTCATGCAACACGCAACAGCATACGTTCCAGTCATCCAAACATGCACCTCATTTTACTGATCATACTGATTTTCACACTTCACGGTTGTATTATGTTATGTTAGTTGTTGTATCGGTGTTTTTTTTTAGTTAATAATTTTATTTTGTGGTTTAAAACTGCGTCCTTCTATTTTTGTCATGGCTTTAGAGCCAGGTCATGACAAAGTGGGGGCTCGTCCGTTGGTTTTGATCCGGTCAGAATATTGTGAATGGCGTGTTGTCATACGTGACGTCAGCTGATGGTGAAGATTCATTGTTGCTTCGATCAGGTGTTGGAATCCTGAGGCGGCAAAGTGGCTTTTGTTTGAAGCGGGCACAGTTTTGAAACTTTTTGTGCGGGGAGTTTGGGTTTATTTATTTTTTTTCTTCTCGACTTTGGTGTGCAAGAATTCAGGTAAGTGAGTGTATGACTGTGTTACTGAGTATTCATTGGTTGCAATTGGTGTCCCTGTTAGGTGTATCGCGGTGTTGCTCTTTTGGATTTTGTTGGGCTGGGTTTTGTAGTGTTGTGGTGAAGGCGGCTAGAGCAATTGTCTCGGGCGCACATCCGTGGTCTGGGGTGAGTCGCCAGGTTCTGGTTGCTTTTCCTGTCCATCGGGCTTTGGTGCTTAAATGCCCACCGCCGGTAACTGCATGAAGAGAAAGGTTTTAGTTTAGGTAGGTAGCTTTTGGGGTTGAGTTAGGTAGAGGGACATACTTTGCTGTAGATCTTGGCCGTTGTGTGCTTTGATTCATACACTTGCTGAGCTGTTTGGCGCATTTTGATAATAATGTCGATTGTGGAGGAATTTATTGCTTGTCCGTCGAATGAGGCGTTTGAGCAATGTACAAAAGAGCAGTTGCTGCAGTTAGCAAATTACTATCAAGTTGAGGTTAGTAGCAGTTCTAAAAAATAAAAAATAAAAGGCAGTGTAAAGAGTAAATTGGTTGAACAACAAATTTTGGTGGAAGAAAAATCGACAGCTTCGTCTTTTGCACCTGTATCAATGGAGGGATTGAGTTTTGCAGAGAGGAAAGAACTTTTTATGTTGCAAATAGAATATGATAAATATAAAGTTAACGCCGCAATCGAGAAAGATTTGGCTGTGGAAAAGTTGCGTCAGCAAACGCGCTTGGATTTTGAACATCAACTCGAGATGATTCGCGAGGGTAACATTACATCTCGACCTGGAGTGCATCCTGAGTTAGCGTCAGATCCTCAGCAGCTTAGCTCTGATTTTGATGTGTTGGGAAATTTGCGACTGGTGCCGAAGTTTTCGGAGAGTGATCCAGATTCTTTTTTTTCTGCTATTTGAAAGGGTTGCAGATGCACGTAACTGGCCGGCCGCAGTTCGTGCTTTGATGCTTCAATGCGTGTACCTGGTAAAGCTCAAGAGGCCTATTCAGCAGTAACCGCGGCAGATAGTCAAGATTATGCAAAGGTGAAAGCTGCCGTGTTGAAGGCTTATGAATGCGTTCCAGAATATTACAGACAAAGATTTAGATCTTGGAAAAAAGGGCCAAAGCAGAGCCATCTAGAATTTGTGCGGGATTTAACGACTTGCTTTTCACGATGGGTGTGCGTCTGCTGAGGTCACTGATTTTGAGAGTTTATTGGAACTCATTATATTGGAACAATTTAAAGACTCAGTTCCCGAACGTGTTGCTACATATATCAGTGAGCAAAAGGGCAAAAACTGCGGCTGAAGCAGCTGCGCTGGCTGATGATTTTGTTAATACATAAACATGCATTTGTTGAACACAGGGTTCCAACGAATTATATAGGGACTGGGATGAGTACAATGCTTGATGTTTTATCTCGTACAAATAGAGATTTTCAGTCCGACGGTGGTGGTGGTTCACGTGAAACAGATAAATGTTGTAACTATTGTCATAAACGCGGTCATTGGGAGGCTGACTGCTATATGCTTAAGGCTCATAAGACAAAAATTTGTTCCAGGTTCTCAGGTGAAAGGGGCAGGCTTGGCTGTGCCTGGGAATCTGACCACCGGAGATTCGGGTTACCCTGTAAACAGCTCGTGTTCAGCTGCTATGAAATAATATTTGCCGCTTGTGAGAAGGGGTTATGTGAATATGGTTGGCAGTGAGGTAAATGTGCCGGTGAATATTTTGAGGGACATGGGAGCATTTGATTCTTTTATTCAGGCAGGCGTGTTACCTTTATCCGAAGAGTCTGAAGTTGGCAGTTTTATTCCAGTTCGGGGAATGGGCTTGAATGTTTTGTCTGTACCATTACATAGAGTGGTTATTGATTGTGATTTGTTCCAGGACGACGAAGCCGCGCTTGCTGTGCGCCCAGCGTTACCAATTGAGGGAATCTCTCTGATTCTTGGTAACAAGTTGGCAGGTGCTCGGGTTTGGCCTGATGTTATTCCGCCCATTGTTGCTGAGTCGGTGCCGCGGTTGAGGCAAGATCCTGATGAATCCCAATGGGATTTTCCTGAGGCATTTGCAGCCTGCTCTGTAACCCGTGCTATGGCGCGTACCAACACTGAGCATGAATCTGTTTTTCACACTGGTAAATGTTTAAAAAAGTTGTCAGTGCCTTTGGCCGATTTCCCTGTATCTCTGTCCCATAGTGAGTTGGTGGTGGAGCAGCAATTAGATCCTTCACTGACAGGGTTGTATGATCAGGTTGCCTGATGGGGACGTCGAGGACAGCGCCTGTGGATATTTTCTGCAGAATTCTCTGTTGGTGAGAAAATGGACTTCGCACAGGGGTAACGTTGTTGGGGATCCTATCTTCCAGCTTGTTCTACCAGCTAAGCTTAGGCAGTCAGTGTTAAAAATTGCGCACAATGAATCGGGACACTCGGGTGTAAAGAAGACATATGATCGTTTGTTGAGACATTTTTTTTGGCCTTGTTTAAAAAGAGATGTTTCCTTCTATATTAAAACGTGTCATATGTGTCAGCTGACAGACAAGCCTAACCAATTTTTGAACACCGGCCCCTCTGTATCCCATTCCTGCTGTTAGTCAGCCATTCGAGCATTTGATTATCGACTGTGTTGGCCCTTTACCGCGATCAAAGTCTGGCGCTGTCTATGTATTAACGGTGATGTGTCAGAGTACCCGCTATCCAGCCGCATATCCGTTGCGCACAATTTCAGTCAAGTCAGTAGTCCGTGCTCTTTCTCAGTTTATTTCAATTTTTGGTATTCCAAAAATAATTCAGTCTGACCGAGGATCAAATTTCTGTTCTCATGTATTTGCGCAAGTTGTAAAACAACTTCGAGTTCAACACAATCAAGTCTCTGGGTATCATGCACAGAGTCAGGGGGCGTTGGAACGCTTTCATCAGTCATTGAAATCACTTCTCCGTTCATACTGCACTGAGTTGGGTAGGGAATGGGAAGAGGGATTACCATGGTTAATGTTGTCGGCCAGAGAGGTAACGCAAGAAAGCCTTGGGTTTAGCCCAAATGAACTTGTATGTGCCCACACTGTTTGTGGTCCCATTGGCTGCACTGGCCGACCGTTGGAGGAGACAGAGCCTCCTAAGAATTTAATTGACGTTGTGAATGGTTTTCGCCATCGTCTGTATACTGCAGGCAATTTGGCTAAAGAGAAGTTGACTTCAACACAGGTGAAAATTAAGTCCTGGTATGATAGGAATACAGAGCAGAGGGTTTTTAGTCCAGGGGACCAGGTGCTTGCTTTGTTCCCTTTTATCCAGTCGCCATTTCAAGCCAAATTTGCAGGACCTTATATGGTGGTGAAACAAGTGACAGAGCAAAAATTATGTGATTGCTACACCCAGATCGCAGGAAAAGCACACAGCTTTGTCATGGGAATTTGTTAAAACCCTATTATTCCCGCAGGCCCCAGCCGTCGCTGTGTTGCGCCCCATCAAGTGTGGAAGGTTCAAGGTCAGAGTGTGTGTCTGAGGAGATTACGTTGGGGGTGTTTTGATGCAGGAGCATGACCGGGGTATTGACAAGTCTGAGTTTCTTCTCAAGAAAGTTCAACTCTTGTCAGTTGAATTAGTGGAATCAGTGGTTGAGAAGGAAACCCTGGCTCTGATAATGGCATTAAGACATTTTGAGGTTTATGTTGGTGGTAGTGCTCCTGTTGTGGTCTTCACCGACCACAATCCTTTAATTTTCCTTAATTCTTTACAGTGTCCAAACCAGAGATTAATTAGGTGGTCCCTGTTCCTGCAATCGTACTGCCTGGATGTCCGTTACATTAAGAGGACTGACAACGTGGTGGCAGACGCGTTGTCTAGAGCTCCACAGGTGTAATCTACGGGCTTAAGGCTCCCCTCCTGTTTTTTTTTTTTTTTTTTTTTTTTTCCCAAACTCTCAATTTGCTTCCTAGGTGCACGGGTTGCTGAGCTAGGGAAGTGGTAAAGGGGGTGCTGAACTGTGGAACCGGGATAGGACTGATTATGGTCAAGTAAGAGAGGTTTGTTGATTTTATGTAGCTTTGTTTAATAATCACTTTCATAGTTTTTTTTATTTTTCTTTATCGAATTATGAATTGAGTTACTAGTCATATGTGGATAACGGGATTCCATTTGGGACCCCGTTCTTATGGGGGGGGGGGGTGATGGCCTGTTGGTCTGGCCTGTTTCCTTGCCTCTGGTTTGTTCTCTGTTGCAGGGGGCGTGGCTATCATTTGTCAGTGAGATTGGGGACACCTGGGTCCAGGTGTTTCATGCCTTCATAAACCTACCACTCTCTTGGTTAGGGGAGAGCCCTTCTCTCCCGTGCACTAATTGCTTTGTTCATGCAACACGCAACAGCATACGTTCCAGTCATCCAAACATGCGCCTCATTTTACTGATCGTACTGATTTTCACACTTCACGGTTGTATTATGTTATGTTAGTTGTTGTATCGGTGTTTTTTTTTAGTTAATAAATTTTATTTTGTGGTTTAAAACTGCGTCCTTCTATTTTTGTCATGGCTTTAGAGCCAGGTCATGACACACAATATTTACACAGAAGCTCACAGCAGGCGGCTATGATAAGAGCTTGACTTTCTCTTCATCAGTTAGTCTGGTACATCCGTTTCATCCACCATTGCTTGCTATAATTCAGCACATGAAAATGTACTGTTTTGGGTTTCACTTTAATTTGATATTCAATTTTACATTTACATTTAATCATTTAGCAGATGCTTTTATCCAAAGCGACTTACAAATGAGAACAATAGAAGCAATCAGATCAACAAGAGAACAACAACGGTATACAAGTGCTATGACAAGTCTCAGTTTGTCTAGTACAAAACACATAGCCAGGGTTTTTTTTTTTTACAATTTTTAAGAATAAGATAGACAAGAAAAGAAAAGGTAAGTACTAGTATTAGTTGGTTAAATGCAGGCGAAAAAGATAAGTATTTGTATGTTTTTGGAAAATGAGTAAAGACTCAGCTGTTCGAATTGAGATCGGGAGGTCATTCCACCAGCTGGGCGCAGTCCAGGAAAAGGTCCATGAGAGTGATTTTGAACCTCTTTGGGATGGCACTACAAGGCGTTTCGTTCACTTGTAGAGTGCAAACTTTTGGAGGGCGCATAAGATTGAACTAATGAGCTTAGGTATGTTGGGGCCGTGCCAGTGGTCATCTTGTAGGCAAGCATCAGTACCTTGAATCTGATGTGAGCTGGCTACTGGTAGCCAGTGTAACCTGATAAGGAGAGTAGTAACGTGAGCTGTTTTTTGGCTCATTGAAGACAACCCTCGCTGCTGCATTCTGGTTCAGTTGCAGAGGCTTGATAGTTCATGCAGGGAGGCCCGCCAGGAGAGCATTACAATAGTCCAGTCTGGAGAGAACAAGAGCTTGGACAAGAAGTTGGGTGGCTTGCTCTGACAGGAAGTGTCTAATCTTCCTAATGTTGTATAAGGCAAATCTGCAGGACCGGGTCATTGTAGCAATATGGTCTGTGAAGCTTAACTGATGATCCATCACAACTCCTAGGTTTCTGGCTGTCCTGGAAGGAGGTTATGGTTGACGAACCCAGCTGTATAGAGAAGTTGTGATGAAACTATGGGTTAGCTGGAACCACCAGCAGTTCTGTCTTAGTAAGGTTGAGCTGAAGGTGAGAAATGCATCCAGCTAGAAATGTCACTCAGACAGGCTGAAATGCGAGCAACTACCGTCAGGTCATCTGGTTGGAATGAGAAGTAGAGTTGAGTGTCATCAGCGTAGCAGTGATAGGAAAAGCCATGCTTCTGAATGACAGATCCTAATGACGTCATGTAGATGGAGAAGAGAAGTGGTCTAAGTACTGACCCTTGAGGAACCCTAGTAGCAAGTTGTTGTGACTTAGAAACTTCACCCCTCCAAGACACCATGAAGGATCTATCAGAAAGGTAGGACTTAAACCACTGGAGTGCGGCTCCAGAGATGCCCATCTTTCTGAGGGTGGACAGGATTATCTGGTGATTAACGTTGTCAAAAGCAGCAGACAGGTCCAGCAAAATGAGTACTGAGGATTTTGAAGCTGCTCTTGCCAGTCGCAGGGCTTCAGTAACTGAGAGCAGGGCAGTCTCAGTTGAGTGGCCGCTTTTGAAGCCAGATTGGTTGCTGTCCAGGAGGTTGTTCTGTACAAGAAACATAGAGAGCTGGTTGAACACAGCTCGTTCAAGTGTCTTTGCAATGAATGGAAGAAGGGATACCGGTCTGTAGTTTTCTATAAGTGCTGGATTTAGAGATGGTTTCTTCAGCAGTGGGCTTACCCGAGCCTGCTTAAATGCTGAGGGAAATGTTCCAGAGTGAAGAGAGGAGTTGATAATGTGAGTAAGTGAAGGAATGACTGAAGAAGAAATCGCTTGAAGGAGGTGAGTGGGGATCGAATCAAGTGGGCAAGTAGTAGGATGACTGGACAGGGATAAGTTTGGAAACGTCCGTCTCTGAGAGTGGAGAGAAGGAGGAGAAAGAGTGTGCATTTGTCGTTGTGAAGTTATCCTCAGTCTGCGGTGTGGAGAACTGGTCACTGATGGTTCTTTTCTTATTTGTGAAGAAAACTGCAAAGCCGTCAGCTGTAAGAGTCGATGGAGGAGGAGGTGGAGGCAGATTAAGAAGAGAAGAGAAAGTTTTGAAGAGTGTCCGAGCGTCACAACAGTTGTTAATTTTGTTGTGGTAGTAGGATGTTTTAGCAGTGAAGACATTTGCAGAGAAGGAAGAGAGGAGACACTGATACACACTGAGGTCTGTAGAGTTTCTTCATTTATGCCATTTCCTCTCTGCAGCCCTGAGTTTAGAGCGATGTTCACGGAGAACATCAGACAGCCAGGGGGGGGCAGATGGGGTGGTGCGTGCTGGTCTAGACGACAGTGGGCAAAAGTTGTCCAAGCAAGAGGTTAGAGTGGAGCAAAAAGTGTCCGTAGCACTGTTCGTGTCCAGAGCTGAAAACTGCGAGAGTGAAGGAAGTGAGGATGAAACCACAGAGGATAGGCGAGATGGAGAGAGTGAGTGTAGGTTCCGTCGAAAGGTGACCTGCGTTGGAGCGGTGTGCTGCTTCAGGAGTAAGTGCTAGGTTAGCAGTGATGAGGAAGTGGTCTGAGGTGTGCAGTGGAGCAACTAAAGAGTTGTCCACGGAGCAACAGCGTGTGTAGATGAGGTCCAGTTGGTTGCCCAATTTGTGAGTCGCTGTAGTAGACACTCGCTTGAGATCAAATGAGGCGAGCAGAGTGTTGAAGTCAGGGGTTTATCTAGGTGGATGTTGAAGTCACCAAGCAGTACCAGAGGAGTACCATCTTCAGGATAGTTTGATAGCAGCACATCCAACTCCTCCAAGAAGTTTCCCAATTTACCTAGGGGGATGTTGAATTAACAAAGAGTTGATTTTTGAGTGGTGTGTTACAGTAATAGCATGTGGTTCAAATGAACCGTTACCTGTAGGTGATGGTTGAAGATCAAATTTCCAATCTTTCGATATAAGGAGACCAGTACCTCCACCTCTCCCAGTCGTACGAGGAGTGTGGGTACAAGTGAAATTAGTGGAGAGGGCTGCAGGAGTGGCAGTGTCTTCAGGTTTGATCCAAGTCTCAGTCAGTGCCATGAGGTTGAGACCGGAATGAGTAGCAATAGAAGAAATGAAGTCTGCTTTGTTAACAGCAGGCTGGCAGTTCCAGAGACCAACTGGAATAGAGAGCGTAGTAGTAGAGGTCAGAGGGACAGGCCATAGATTTGTCGGGCAGGCCTTCCTTCGACGTACATAGCGTGCTCTCCGAGTGTTAGTAGTGATAGTAGAGATCTGAAAGCACATAGTGACTACAAGTGACCGAAATAAGTATTTGAGGACAAACTGTACAAAACTTGAAGGGGAGAAAAGCAATACTCAAGTGCCCTGTCGGTGTCCTTGCTCGGTGGAGTCGCGCAGGTAGAGTCGATGGTCTTTACACTCGTCGGTCTTCACACGGGGAGGCTTCACACGAGGGCTGCCGTGACCGCTACTGCGGTGACACTACTACCACTTATATATTTGCCTGATTACCTGTGATTGAAGTCAGCTGGTCACGCCTCCCTATTTAGCAGACCAAACTGGCCAGTCCCGTGATAGGCAAATGCAAAAAACCAAGCGCCACTTTAGCACGTATTTACCAGGGTAAGACACACAGTAAATAAAGCAAAGTTTTCCTAGCAACGACGATCACGCAGTAGTCTAATGAGAAAACGAGGCAAAACACTTACAAACTGCTGTCCTTATCTGTTGCTCGACTGTTTCTTCTGTTTCTTCGAATGTTTTATCCATCATTCTGTTGACTATTTAAGTAACGCTGCACCTACATATCTACTGACTCTCATTATAGTGTTAGTAGAGTGTTAATAGACCGGTAGAGCTAGGGTTAGAATAAGTTACATATGTACTAGCAAAATTACTCTAGTCAGTAAAATGTCTGTTGGGAGACCATCACAAAAAAGAGTTATAAGATATTTATCAGACAGTCTACTAATACTCTAGTCTAATGAGAGTTAGTTGAAATGTAGTCGAGGTCTGAGCTGGACTTTTTTCTTTTTTTATAGTGTCATGCCCCTTATGGTAAGGGGCATGACATTTCCTGACCAGGCTCCGAGTGCTGCCAATCACAACACAGAATGGCCCAGCTAACCAATCATAGCACACACTGGCCCAGCTAACCAATCACAACACACACTGGCCCAGCCAACCAATGACAACACACACTGTCCCAGATAACCAATCACAACACACAATGGCCCCAGCTAACCAATCACAACACATACTGGCCCAGCCAACCAATCACAACACACACTGGCCCAGCCAACCAATCACAAAACACACTGGCCCAGCTAACCAATAACAACACACTGGCCCAGCTAACCAATCACAGCACAAACTGTAACAACAAACTGGTCACAGCACATTTCATATTTCAGAAGGCGGGCCTTCATTTGATACAGGAACCTATTCCAGCCATTCATGGCATACTGGAGAGAAAGGTGTTGTAATAATGTAAAATATGTGAAAAATAATATGTTTTTTCGAACAACCTAGTATAGGCGTGTTTCCACCGCTGGAACTTTACCCAGGAACTAGGGACTTTAGGTTGGTACTCGGTGTGTTTCCACCACAGGAACCAGGATCTAAATAAAGTTCCAGGTAAAAAAATGCCCCGCAGAAAGTCCCTGCTCGCGAGGTAGTACTTTTTCAAAGTTCCGGAACTTTCAGGGGCGGGACTTGGGTGCTGAACATGCTGATTGGTTGACTTCATGCAGCATTGTGATTTCAACCACCATTTATTTGGATCATTTTCTAAATATTACTGTTATTGTGTCATGAAATTTAATTTTAAAAGTATTTCAGGCGAGAATGTAGTTGTTTAAAACTCAAATCTGTAGTTTATTTATAAAGACAGCGCCTATTTAAAAATGCGATTTCGGAGACGGTCAGCTCCACGCGATCAGTGGGAGCTCAGTGCTCATGTATCCGACCTAGAGCAGTCTCAACTTGCCTAGTCCTGGCTGGCTCTGATGTCTCTTTAATGGTTAAACATAAAATATAATTTGTTTTGGGTAAATCTAACAGGTAATCTTTGGCCTGTATCTTATTTATCTTTATGTTAAAATGAAAATAATAATATTGTGTTATATTTATGGTTCATTGGCCGCTGCTTATGCTGTGACTATGCGATCAGTTAAGCAAGAACGCCAGCACATCTCGATACTCATAAGGGTGCGTTCTGTGTTCTTGTGTCCTTCCAAGTTCGTTCTTCCAAGGAAGCTCCACAAGAACACAAGTTCGTGTTCTTCACGGTACTTTAGACCGCGGTGGAAACGCAGAAAGCAACAGGTCTGGGGGGAAAATAGTTCCTGGGGAAAAAAGTTTCTGTACAATTGTTCTGGGTAATTTCGGTGGAAACGCGGCATTTGAGAGCCTGTTCTAGTACACCCCCAAAACAAAATCAAGACTTTGTAAAAGAGCATAATAGGACCCCTTTAAATATTTCCCGTGCTTCAATCTGCTTTTCAAAAGTAAGGTATTTTGTAAAATATTTTTTTATTTTTTTTTATGTAGCACATTAATTCACCACAGCAAAAAATACATTATAGCTACATGTGCCATATGTTATTCTGTGTTCTAAGTGTCTAAGTGTATTCTTACAATGTATAACTTCTAATGTATTATAAAAGAAGATTACTATGATCATGAAACTATGATTATTTAATTCTAAAAATTCTAATGTGTATGCAAATTATAATACATATTTTCAAACACTGATGCAAAACTGTTAATCATTGGTTAATTTTATATGAATTATTTTTCCCTTTCACAGGTCCTGTGATAAAGCAGTCTTTAAATACTACAGTGTCTGAATTGCAAGCCCTCAGCTGCTGAAAATACAAGTCATACTCAGAGAAGTGACAGTCCACTTGTGACAAACTCTTTTGTTTATTTATTTGTTAAGGTTTTTGTAGGGTTTTGTTTTTGTTTTTTTTTTTGTTGTTGTTTTTTAAGGTTTAATTTTTTTTTTTTTTTTCAATAATGTAATCAGTAATGTAATTCATAGTTTGGCATAACCGAAATGTTCTACAAATGGATAAAAAGAGCTCTGTCATAGCATTTCACTGATCTTTAATATATTATATATTTTGGTCGAGATATTATATATGCTGCTGTACTTTTTAATATACTCTAGTATTTTATGTTTATGTTTCATCATTTATGTTAATGATTTTTTGCACCTTTATACCATTTTAATACCAGAAAAAAAGCAACTTAATAAATACACTAGTATTGCAATGCTAATGCATTTCTAATGAGCTGAAATGCTATTGAAATGTTACTCAGTCACATTAGAATAATATTTTATATTAACTGTAAAAAAATACAACTAAACTGCACTAAATCTACTTGCAGTGGTTCCTATTTTACACAATTTAATATATTAAAATATATATATAAAACTGATATTATACATGTCTTCAAATATGCTTAATATACCTATTGTTTCAAAATAATATATTTGATATGCATTTAGTATAATATATCATATATAAGTATGCCATATAACACTATTTAAATACATGTATTTTTTTACTTGGGCTGCTTGACTACAGCAGAAGTGAAACTGGTGTGTTTCAGTTCAGATCATGTAACCAATCAAACAGTGACTCTGGGAGTGTGGGCTGAAAATCTCATTTGCATTGTCAGGGTGGAGTGATTGTGATCCTCTCAGAATAGAGCAGCTCTGTCTCCAGAGACCATGTTCAAAACCCAAGAGCTTTATTCCAAGAGCATATTCAGCATAAGAGACATAAAATGCAAGTGAT
Source organism: Cyprinus carpio (assembly GCF_018340385.1). Classification (NCBI taxonomy): domain Eukaryota; kingdom Metazoa; phylum Chordata; class Actinopteri; order Cypriniformes; family Cyprinidae; genus Cyprinus; species Cyprinus carpio. Next base: position 518,636 of record NW_024879272.1, on the reverse strand, counting down.
TATGTTGGGTGTCGCTATGTCGGAGCTACGTTATCTGGAAAGATAAACTGTTGCTACTTTGAAACAAATAAGGTGAAGGACCTTATTATGCATCAAACAAATATGTGAAAGATTATTTGTTAACTGCAATCAGCTATTATAATATCTAATGTAAATTAGACAATCATATGCTGATGATGTACAACAATGTCAAGGTCTCTGGAAGAGGTTTGGATAAAGTGATAGTTAAATTCTCTGGAGTTGAGTGAGCAGTCCAGTAGTGGTGACTTCATCCACTGGTTTTGCTGTGGGGAAAGGAGCAGAAATCTCTTTCGACAGCCCTGAACACGAAGCACTGTAGGATGCTGATCACCATAGGGTCCTAAGATCTGGAACACGCAGATGTGCCCCTGGAGTAAGTGCAGAAGGTTTTTGCCTGGAACACACAAGCAAAGGTACCTTGGAGTAAAGGTTTGCTCGCCGGAGCTTAACCTTGTTGCAGATGTCTGTGTGTCTTCTGCCTGTGATTGGCTGTTTCCATCAGAGTGGGAGGACACGGTGTGGCCCACCCTTCTTTCCTCCTGGGGAACTTATTTGCATTGTCCAAACACACATTTAGAAAAGTGTCACTGAAGTTTTACCAATGCATTATTCACTTATCGAACCGCAACCAGAATACATTTGGCAATGTTACGAACACATTAAATCCAAACATGATGGAAAAATATTGAACTGTCATGCATGCATTAATTTGTTCATTGAGTTTCTTTAAGAAGTTGCACTACATGTCGCTGACATTGAGAATATTTATTTATATATATTTATAAGATGTGTGTGTTGTGGTTTGCATCAGTTTAAGGTTTGTGAACATAGTTATGAATGGATTTGGATGGAACTCTGTGATCTCTTTGTTTCACCCACTGCTGCTGCATCCTGAGGTCCAAAGGAATTTTTATGGCGGTCACAGGACAAAACCTGAGGAATCAGTCTGTTGGTGGTGAAGGGCAGAAACTGCATTTTGACCAACGGGAAGTCCTGTGCTTCCTGGGCTTCGTACCAAAGGTCTTCTTCTTGGCATCTAAGAGGTGTCTGGCTGTTGTCCTGGCATCTTTATCTGATGGTGTTGGACAGTTTGGTTATGTTCGTCTACCAAGACCCAATCAAAATGTAGCAAACCTTTGTCAGCTAGAGTGGTCAGAGAGAGGCCCTGCCATAAACTGTGCTGTCCACTACAAATAAATCATGGATACAATATGTGTTATGAAGATATTTCTACAACAGTTTTTGTGTGATGCTTTATTCATGACAAAATGCATCAGTATAAAGTCTAAGAACATCAGTCAGTGAAATATCACTTTATCATAAAAATGTTTCAACAATTGTTACTAGTCAATGGATCAACAAGTTATATTACTCAATGTAAAATTATATAATCTATACTTTTATAGTATATGAATTTGTTATCAGCTCAAGCTGTTGTAAATCCTGCCCACTTCTTTGCATCGTCAGCACATGCTTCAGTGCTCTGAGAGTGTTTATAGTGCTGTGAGTTTAACACTTCATGACTGAGAGCAGAACAGAACACAATCTTCATCATCACACAAGACACAACAACAACAATGAACAACATCATCATCCTCATCTGGACTCTCACACTGTTTGCTCAAGGTTTGTAGTAAAATGTTATAACAACAATTGCACTAATTATGTTAAAATGTGAAATATACATAATTTTAATTATTGTCCTTTTTTATTATTATTTTCTTTCAGAGTGTAGAGGACAGTACACTGTAACTCAGAGTACATCATTACTAACAGCGCTCAAGGACAAGAAGTCAGAATAAACTGTAAAACCAGCAGTAGTGTGTGTGGTAGTAATAACTTACACTGGTACTTACAGAAACCTGGAGAAGCTCCTAACTCCTCATATCTTTATGCAACAAGCCGTTACACTGGAACTCCTTCTAGATTCAGTGGCAGTGGATCTAACAGTGATTTCACTCTCACCATCAGTGGAGTCCAGACTGAAGATACAGGAGATTATTACTGTCAGAGTGTACATTGTCCTAGTAGTGTTGTGTTTGTGTGGTTATAAAGAGTCGTACAAAAACCTCCGTCAGTCAGAGTCACAGTGACTGCACTGATACAGCTGAGAGATACTGCAGCTGCTGATGAGAGGATCACAAACAACACAATGACTTCAGGTAACACATTTTCCAGAGATTATGGCATACGGACATTAAAAATGAACAGTATTACTATTTATTTATTTACCTACATTTACATTTTAATATCAGATTCATCTGCTCTAGTCTGATCTGCATGAGGACTAAATGTCTGGAACAATGTATCCGTTTAATTATATATTAATATATTAATAATTAATTATATTAAGCCTTAAAGTTCTGCATAATTAAGGGCTCAGCCACTTGAGTGACAGGTGGATTTCTGCTGCTGTCACCGCCGTCGCGCTACGTGGGCGTGGTTGTCAGCAACCAGCTCCCACCTTTTGACCATTTTCGATTATCCGGGAGAGACGCTCGGTGACGTGCTGCCAAGATGGTGACGGCCGCCTCCGCCTACTTTTGGCTTCAAAAGCACTCTTCAGAAACCAATGGGTGGCGTCACAGACACTACGCCCATGTTTTTATACAGTCTATGGTTTGGACCAGATCAGTTTCAGAATCATGTGCTTCTGAAATGATCATCTTTTTTTTCTATTTTTCTAGTGTAGCAGTTGGCCTTCTCTGTGTCATATGTTGGCTGCTTGTCAAGCATGAAGTTCTATTTAAATTCTGAATAAAACTATACAGCATGTAAAGACTGCTCCCTTTAAATTTATTAAAAACTGTCACTCATTCATCGCGATCTAACAAAGTATTTAAATTTATTAAAAAATGAAAATACAATGAAAGTGACTAGCCTACATGATGCCACTTTTGAATGTCTTTGTTAGAAAGGTAATGAGCATGATAGAATCCAGCACTGGACAAAGAACGGTGACCGGAGCGGTGATTGTGTGGATTCCAACCTAAACTCCTCTGATTGGCCACTGCGTTTTAGAAGTCAACCAACATGTCTGTGATTGGCTACATTGCTCACCTCTGCGAAAAATGCATTGTAAAATTATTTGATGCTTTCCAAAGAAGAAGATACACTGGATTGTTTGCCAAATCTATTTTGTTATGCTATTATTACGAAGAAAAAAGAGGTTGTGAGCAGCTTTCCATCTAAAGCAAGCAGATTCAACAGCGGGCAGTTGTATGAGTAAGACTATAATACACACCAGTGGCGGTTCGTCGGGGGAGGCAGGGAGGCACAGCTTCCCCAAAATTTTGAGGTGCGAAAATGAGGACGATGATATTTTTGTTTGTAATTTTCACAGTTTGTAATACCATTACGTGGAAGTGCTGCTTTTCTATCACGAATGTTCCGAAATCTGCTGATGTAATTACAACCGCTAAGTGATAGAGAGTGGGGGGGGGGATGAGCGCTCGTGCCTCCGTTGTAAAAAAAAATTTAGCCCAATCAGCATCAAGTGTTCACTTTCAGCGCTGAGGAGTGTTGAGAGAAAAGGAACATCATAGAGGAGGCTAGCCTCCCTTCTGATATCAACCAACTCATCATAGAGACGTAAATTACGTGCTATTAGTTTGAACGTCTCCCGTAGCGGCTGGGCTGATAATTTACCAAGTACTTATGATGAGTAGTGATATTGAATATTTGATCGCCAACAGATTTTCCAAGCTTTCATTCAAACTGTATATATACAAATTAAAAATAAAGGAAGCTAGAACAGTAGGCCTAATTAAATAGCACAACAGGCAGCTCTCTTTTAACACAGCCTTTTAAGAAGGGATGGATGTTTGTTTCAAGTTATAGGACAGGTAAGTGAATTTATATTACCTTGCTGTATGTGTGTCATTATCTTTACGTTTTTCTGACTAAAAGCCACCAAAAATCTGGCATCGGGCCTGCAGTCAGAGTCCAGATCTCAGTCCAATTGAAAATGTTGTTGAGGAACTTGAAAAGTACTTGAAGAGGTGGTAACACTTTTATAACGACTTTCATTAATAAATTAACAAACATTATGTAATTGTTTAGCTAATCATTACTTAATTTGATAGTCACATATTCGAGAAAGATAATGTGCTGTTTTAATGTTACTAACTTCGTTCACACTTGACCAAAATAGTCCTTATTAAATGTAAATTCCAATGGTTTACAAATGTCATCAAACTTTCGATTTATGAGGATCAAGCATTTAAACCAAAAAAAAAAAAAAAAAAAAAAAAACTTTTCAAATGATTGTTGAGAGATTATTTAGCATTATTAAAGTTTCATTAATGCATCTTTAACACAAACAGTTTATAACGCAACACAACTGGCAATGTTCCCAGGTCTCAAAAACACAGTAATTTTGACGTCAAATAAAACAGTCCCTGTATACATCAGTGGCTCAACTTTCAGTTTTACTGAAGCTATGAGCATACTTTCTGTGATCGAAAGCAAACATAACATAACTTATTCAAGCAATTCTTCTCCTCCGAGGTTCCCGTTCTCTCTGCCATTTAGCAAAGAGAAACACAGAATCGAATCAACGTAATCAGCATTCTATTATGTCCAATGATGCTATTCTAACTGATAACTGAATAACTATACCTAAAGAAATGAGCTTTTGTTTGAATGAATATTTTTATACAGTGTGGGTACAAGTCATCAACCCCACTAGTGAGTCGAATCATCAAAACACTAGACTTAAACTCCTTTATGACATTCACTGAATGTTGTAAACAAATAACTTTCACATGATCTGCTTCTTCATCCATCATCTTTCTTTGTCAATGCACAGATGTTCCTCGAAAACCCTTTATTGCAAATGGTTAAACCAGATTAATTAAAAATATCAAGGGTAAAGTGCCCAACCTAAGCAAATACTTTACAAGACAAGCAACACTTTCCAAAAGAACATGAGGCATACCTGGAGAGCTAAAACCTGTTACCAATCTGAAAAACAACATTGAAAAGAAGAGAAACAACGCAAACCGGTTTAATAATGAGTGTTAGATTGTTTCAGTGTTTGTGGGGACTGTGTAATCATCGTCTGCGGAGATCTTGAGAGAGTTAATGTCGTTGTTATTTCACGATGATCCATACTAAGCTGTGGTTGTACGGTTCTTTGTGTTTGGTGTTTTGTTGTGTTTCTGCTGGGCTCTTCTCCTTATTTTCTGTTCTTGTTGTTGTCTCGTTCCTTCAGTGATTCTGCTTGTTGACAAACAGGTATCATTCATTAATGTTTAATCATGACTTAATTAATCACTTCTATTTAACTAATTAACTACAACAGAGTGGGTGTGTTTTGAGTTTAAGTCTGCTGCTGTGGGCAGATCGATTGGTTGTATGACATCAAAGTACCGCACAGAGAGGAGCGACTGAAAGCACCGATCGTGCTGAAGTGGCAGGAGGCGCTGTGGGCTTCAAGTCCACACACAAACCTATGTGCTTCAGTGCTACTTTTAACACTTGTTCCAGTGGCTCCCATAGTAAACACTGAGAACCACCTCTGGGACTTCTGGGGGGGGTGAAAATCCAACGGCAAAGTCCACCCATGGAACAGGTATTTTAATTAAAACAGAGGGTTTTGTTCACAGTGAGGGGCGAGAGATCCTCAACATGCTGCACATGTGCAGGAAGAAAACAGAGTGCACATAGAATTGCAATAGACAACCCAGCAAATCAAGAAAAACATCCTCATTGCAGTTTTTGACAAGCAGGTGCTTGCAAAATGCTCACAACACAACAATAAAGAATTTTATTGCAGCTGTTCCTTTATTGTTTGGGTTGTGAGCAGTTGCAGCGTGTTGTTGCAAATTGATGAAGTTATTTCTTAATTTGCAAAGGTTGGTGTTTTAGCTCTTGGCCACCATAGTGTTGCCTCAGCATTTAAAAATAAATAAATATATTATAAATAATGCAAAAAAGCTATGTCAATGTATAATATCTATAATAAAATATGAACTTTACGTGAACAGTGTAAACATTAATGAAAATAAATCTGTAAATAAAATGAACTGATAAAACTCAAAGTGAGACACATTATGGAAATGTGTTTAGACAATATT
>NW_024879272.1:512148-512219 GCF_018340385.1 Cyprinus carpio | reverse complement strand
AATTTACAATAGACATGATTCACTTTGACTTTAAATCCTATATGTCTCCATCAATCTCTAGCTGTGTGCTG
>NW_024879272.1:492500-511606 GCF_018340385.1 Cyprinus carpio | reverse complement strand
CCCTAGCCCTAGAACTCAAGTAAGTGATCAATGCTATATCTCGGCACCTGGTGGAGCTAGAGTGATGAAACCAAGTGCAATCGACTGGGCATCATCCACATAGTATACACACCAAAATTTCAGCTCTCTAGGTATAACAGAAACTGAACGATCAATACCATATCTCAGCACCTGGTGGCGCTAGAGCAACGAAACCAAGGGTAATCGACTGGGGGGGGGCCCAAGGAGTATAATAAACCATGTTTGAGCACTCTAGCACGTACGGGTCACGAGATATGGGGGAGTCGACCACTTCATAAGTGACCACTCTTCGCATTTATCTATATAACCTAACCCTAACCCTAACCCTAACTAAAACTTACCCTAACTAAAACTTACCTCACTCACCTGGAATCCGGTCCCGGTCGGCCCACCGTAGCTCACCACGGCCCAAGACAGCCCTCACTGATACAAACCTAGAAAGAAAAATAGAAAATCATAGAGAAAACACAATTTCTGTACATAAGGAGGTAGGTAGGGACATATAAAACAACATTATTTTTATTATCATTATCACATAACACAATCAAATATAAAACATATACATACATTATGAGACGATATGGTGTTTACATTATTACTATCATCAGAATCAGATATAATGGGGACATTATGGCACTGCATCATTTTCTTTTCTTGACCCGGGGTGACCTTTAGTAGTCAGAAGAAAGTAGGACTGTGCATAACCATTTCTGGGGCCCCATTCCCCTAAACCTAACCTAACCTCAGGTTCAGACCATAGGTTTGAACCTTGGACGTTTCATTTCCCTAACTCTAACCCTAACCCTAACCCTCTATTTAAAATGCTAGAAAAGTCCATAGTTTCTGTTACATCATCAAGTTGTTCTGAGGTTTTGGATTTGCTAAGGAATTGGGATACATCAGGAAGATTACTTACAAAGCAGTCTTTTTTGGTAGAAGTGATGGTTCTACCATACTTGTAACAAGATGCAGAATTTACAGTTTTAGCTATGTGAAGTTTGCACAAAATTAAATAATGATCTAAGATATCATCGCTTGACTGCATAATTTCAACGCCATCAACATCAATTCCATGTGACAGTATTAAATCTAGAGTATGATTTTGACAATGAGTAGGTCCTGAGACATGTTGTCTAACCCCAATAGAGTTCAGAATGTCTATAAATGCTGATCCCAATACATCTTTTTCATTATCAACATGGATATTAAAATCACCAACAATTAGAACTTTATCTGCAGCAAGCACTAATGAAGAAAAGGTACTCCTCTCAGATGACGTTCAAATAAAGGTAATTAAACATCTAAAATTATTGTTTGGAGCATTGGGATCGCTAGACGAGGGCTTAATTAACTTATTTTTGTGGTTACTTTTTGGATGAATTTTTTCACCAGTTTTTTGCTTGGTTATCTTAATTTTCTCACATGCATTCCGACTTATTTTGCCAGCACGAGTCACATTTTGAGCTGCTGTTCAAATAAAACAATGAATGAACACAAACGAACCACACCGGTTTGGAGGGATTGTTGTTTTCTGTTAGACTGAACACACTGATGTGAGAGCTTGTCACTAAAAAACTCTTTATGATAGTTTTGGTGCAAGTTTATTTGAAAATATCCTCTTAGTCACATTCTACTGATAGATAAAAAAATTATTTCCACTAAACTAAAGTTACAATGCATTTCCCACATAGGAACTACATACTTACAGAAACTGCAGTCAGGAATAATCAATGAGCTCATGTTTCCTTGACAGACTTCAATCCTTCAGATATGCATTCCATAAATGATGAACTTCACAGAGTTAATAAACAATGAACTGACTTTAACTGAAAAACTGTTACTATAGTCCTCTTTTCAGAATTGCTTTACAGCAGAATTGAATTTTGTTTGCAACATTGAAACACTATTTGGTAACACTTTAGAATACTGTTCCATGGTTAATGAATAACTACACAGGAACAAATGACTAATGCACTGTTAACATTCTAGTAACTACTATTAACTAACAAGAAACTGATTAACGATTAAGTAATAGCGCTCAGGTGAAAATGGTAGTTCACTATTAGCTAATCAATAACTGATATTTTTTTCATATATCCTGGAGAACTACTAAGAACTCCTGTTTACATGTTCATAATATGAATTATGCATAATGTATAATTAATTCTAAAATGAAGATCATGGTAACCCACTAGTAATGACTCAAGTATTACCAAATCCTTCTAAATAAACTACTAATTACTTGGATCAGTATTTTAAAGAGAAAAGCATCATAACTTCCTAATATTGGCTGATGTCATTGTAAGCTTTTGAGATATATGTAATGTTTAGGATAGTAATGACTCAAGTGTTACTACATCCTTCTGAATAAACTACTAATTATTTGGATCAGTATTCTAAAGTGAAGATTGGTAACCCACTAGAAATTATTTAAGTGTTACCAAATCTAGCAAAATGAATTACTAACCAGGACCTTACAAATACCTCAAACGTTTACAATGACTTCAGTAATCGTGTTATCATGTTATTCACTTCAGAATACGCATCCAAAAATTAGGAATTCCTTTAGAAGAAAGTAGAAACACCTGAATAATTACTATCCAATATTTTACAAACCCCACATTTGCCTAAGCACTATTACGTACTAATTCATTAATCAGAGTTTATTGTTAGATATTAGTAGTTACTAGAGTGCTAATATTGTGTTACTCATTTGTTCTTGTGGTTATTCATTAATGATGAAACAGTATTCTAAAGTGTTATCCACTGTATTCTTGATTAACACTGTGCAGCTGTAATGACACATCTGTATTGCATAAAGTGCTGTATAAATGAAGGGGACTTGACTTAGACAATGCAATGAAGCATTTTAAGATTATTTTTGTTTGCTTTATGTGAATAACCAGGTTCACAGTAAATCATTTTCAGCACAAAACCCATGTAAATGTTTCCACTGCCACTGGCAGAAAATTCAGCAATCCTGTCTTGATATGAACTACTTGACATGCAAAAATAAGCAGCAGTTTGCTGGTTTTGTGTCATTATTCATTTATCTTTCCAAGGCCAGTGGATGAGTTACAGGGATAATCCTACAGATTTGGGAGTATTTTATGATCAGCACTTATGAGTTTGAGGAAGGTCACTGCTCGCTGCCAAAGAAAGCAAGGTCAGACAGGTTTAGAGCGACACCAGGGTGAGTAAACAACAATCAGTGAACTGTCATTTTCAGTGATGTTCAGTAGCACATCTTTACCTGCAGCTCAGCGGTTAATGGAGACACTTGACGCTCCCAGGACAGATCCGTGATCCAGCAACCAGCTGTCTCAACTATTTAAAAAAAATAACAGACATCCAAAGTAATGCAAATCAAAGCGTGTCTTTTTCCAATAACTGGACTGAAGTATGCTGCATTCATTCACTCCAGGCCATCTGTGACTGTGTCCGTCATTCTGATGCCAGCGCTAGCCCCTGCTGACGGTCTGGCTGCGTGACTCCGATGGTAAAATATAGCACATCAAAATGAAATTGTGCTGTTTGTGGACTAGCTGTTTATTTATAGACATGACTGTTATAACTAGAAGACAATAACAATCAACCCAAACCCCCCACAAACAGTAAAACTAAACAGTCAGCAATACAATTAAACTGATCCAAAACAGTCTGAGTGGATCCGTCTGATGAATGTCCAAAAACACATCTGTGCACCCTCTTCTCTCCAGCACACAGCAGCACTATCCCACAATGCACTGCACATACACACAGCGTCATGCACGTGTGCTGCCGGGGCCTTGCTCTCTTCACAAACATCCTCCAGCTTTCAATGGATGGAATTACGCTTCTTCTCAGCGAATGGAGAAACGGTGAGAAACGCAGCTCCTCTGGAAGGTGACAACATACTGACAGACAGAAAGTGGCAAAAGAAGTGAAGCTAAGTAAAAGGACCATGCAATGGCTGACTGATCAGCTCCACCCAACAGTCTGTGCTGTGATCTGCCAATGCATCCGCCAAAAAAGTGACATGATATGTGAAATATTCAAATCCATTTCCAGCGATAATGATCCATAGGCCAGAAACTCTCTCTGTCACACACACACTCACACACACACACACACACTCCTGGCTCTCTCTGTTTATCTTAGTGTTCTCTGGGTGCTTGTCCAGTGTGTTTTATTGTCCCGATGTGTGTATGTGTGTGTGTCAGCATTTGCTTCTGTGTTGCATCTCATCTTCACGCTACTCTTCCTCTTCCTCCTCCTCCTCACTGACGGGAAGCACCTCCTCCTGCAGGCAGGATCTGAAGTAGCTGCTCAGTGTTGAAGCCACGTGCCGCTGGCTGCTCTTGGACAAGAAATGACCTTCATCTGGATAAATCTGAAAAACAACCATCCAGAAATCCATCAACAAACAAGGATACAGTCAAGCACTGATAAACAAAGACACACTGATGCTGAAACACATGTCTATCTGCAGCGTTCAGTACCTGCAGTGTGTAATTGGCTCCCACCTTCACCAGGTTCTTAATGAGCTCGGCCGTGTGCTGGAAGTGAACATTTGCTACAGGAAACAGAATTTGAGTCAAATTATCATATGATCCGCTATGAGAGGTCATTTCTATTGTGAATGTAGCGGCATCATGTATCCAAAAAAAGTTACAAGAGAAACAAGCAAGACACACACACATACGCACTCATGCCCGCTCGCGCACTCATGCACTCACACACACACATACACACACTCACACTTAATAAATTAGAATGTCGTAGAAAAGTTCAGCTCGTGTATTAAATAAATTCAGTGCACACAGACTGAAGTAGTTTAAGTCTTTGGTTCTTTTAATTGTGATGATTTTGGTTCGCATTTCACAAAAACCCACCAATTCACTCAACAAATTAGAATATGGTGACATGCCAATCAGCTAATCAACTCAAAACACCTGCAAAGTTTTCCTGAGCCTTCAAAATGGTCTCTCAGTTTGGTTCACTAGGCTACACAATCATGGGGAAGACTGCTGATCTGACAGTTGTCCATAAGACAATCATTGACACCCTTCACAAGGAGGGTAAGCCACAAACATTCATTGCCAAAGAAGCAGGCTGTTCACAGAGTGCTGTATCCAAGCATGTTAACAGAAAGTTGAGTGGGAGGAAAAAGTGTGGAAGAAAAAGATGCACAACCAACCGAGAGAACTGCAGCCTTATGAGGATTGTCATGCAAAACAGATTCAAGAATTTGAGTGAACTTCACAAGGAATGGACTGAGGCTGGGGTCAAGGCATCAAGAGCCACCACACACAGACCTGTCAAGGAATTTGGCTACCGTTGTCGTATTCCTCTTGTAAAGCCACTCCTGAACCACAGACAATGTCAGAGGCGTCTTACCTGGGTTAAGGAGAAGAAGAACTGGACTGTTGCACAGTGGTCCAAGGTCCTCTTTTCAGATGAGAGCAAGTTTTGTATTTCATTTGGAAACCAAGGTCCTAGAGTCTGGAGGAAGGGTGGAGAAGCTCATAGCCCAAGTTGCTTGAAGTCCAGTGTTAAGTTTCCACAGTCTGTGATGATTTGGTGTGCAATGTCATCTGCTGTTGTTGGTCCATTGTGTGTTTTGAAAACCAAAGTACCTGCACCCGTTTACCAAAAAATCTTGGAGCACTTGAAGCTTCCTTCTACTGACCAGCTTTTTGAAGATGCTGATTTCATTTTTCAACAGGATTTGGCACCTGCCCACACTGCCAAAAGCACCAAAAGTTGGTTAAATGACCATGGTGTTGGTGTGCTTGACTGGCCAGCAAACTCACCAGACCTGAACCCCAGAGAGAGTCTATGGAGTATTGTCAAGAGAAAAATGAGAAACAAGAGACTAAACCATCCAGATGAGCTGAAGGCCACTGTCAAAGAAACCTGGGCTTCCATACCACCTCAGCAGTGCCACAAACTGATCTCCTCCATGCCACGCTGAATTGAGGCAGTAATTAAAGCAAAAGGAGCCCCTACCAAGTATTGAGTACATGTAAACTAAATGAACATACTTTCCAGAAGGACAACAATTCACTAAAAAAAATGTTTTATTGATCTTATAAAGTATTCTAATTTGTTGACAAAGTGAATTGGTGGGTTTTTGTTAAATGTGAGCCAAAATCATCGAAATTAACCCTCTGAAGTAGATTAACGCGGATACGCGTTTTGAGGCATTTTCTCCTGATAACCCCGAAAAGAACTTAAATTACACTTTCAGTTTTGATCATACAGATAAGAGCAATACATCAATTGAATCTGTAAAGGGTCTACTTTTATTTGTATCCACACATAATAACAACAAAACTTTGTGCATTTAGAAAATAAAGAAAACAAACACAGAGCGCTGTCTGCAGCCTTGGTCTGCGGTGATCTTCATTCAGAAACGCGTCATTAAAATGAACTGTAACTCAGTGAATACTCAACGAAGAGACATGAGAGATATATCTATAGAAAGCTTGACATGCCTACTTTTAAACTAAGCAAGTGCTACCAAAAACAAATATTCTGTGCTAAAGTAATCCATATGAAAACAACTCAATGTCCGTCTTTCATGTCTCCCTTCATTATATCTAATGCGACGATGCCCACGCGCCGAGCGTGCTATTGTTATTATAAGCATCCACGTGAAGCTAGCGGCAGGTAACCGCACTCATCAGAGCAAACAAAGCAGTGAGACTGTACTTCACGTTTTTTAAATGTTACTGTTCGCTTCGCGCTGAGAGGAATAAGACATAATTCACCTCAATAAGACTGCTGAGAGGAATAAGATTTGGATTACGTCAGAAAGAAGAATGAAGCGGCTTGACCCAGCAGAGATAAACATGAGTAAGTCTTTTTTATTATTAATCTACTTGTATTAGTTTTCATATAATTTGTACACATTTTTATAGTTAGACTTTTTCCAAACTATAAATCCTGAATAAATGTATAATTAGGTGAAACATTATGAAGTTTCATTTATACAGAGGTGGAAGTACAAAAATATTCTACTCAAGTAAAAGTACCATTACATTAATGAAATTTTACTTAAGAACAAGTAAAAGTACCAGTCTAAAAATCTACTCAAGTAAACGTAAAAAGTAGCTCATTTAAAATTTACTCAGAGTAAAAATTACTTAGTTACATTTTAACAGTGGGAGGGAGGCAAAAATGGGACAGGCCAAGGGTGTCAAACTCAGTTCCTGAAGGGCCACAGTCCTGCACTGTTTAGATGTTACCCTAATTAAACACACCTGATCCAGCTAATCTAATCATTTAGGCTTATTGAAAACTACATGATATGTGTGCTGGAGCAGGGTTAGAACTAAACTCTGCAGGGTTATGGCCCTCCAGGAACTGAGTTTGACACCCCTGAGATAGGCCTACTAATATCAAACTAGTTGTTTTTAATTAAAGGAATCAGTCATTTAGAATAATAAGACATTTGAGCTGTTACCAGACAAAGCAGTATCAACAAACTTAATCTTTTCAATGCAGAGAAAAGGAAAGGCAGAAGCTTCATCGTAAGTGGCATTAAGATGTCTTTACACATTGTTTAGTGAAGGACAAGAATGCATTTAAACTGCAGTTACAAATGCATGAATGATGTTTTGATATACAAGACATAAAATGTTGAATACTCATTTGATATAAGAAATTAATTATTAAAAAAAAAAAAAAAAATCGAAAGATACTTTCAATGTGAAATTAAAATGGCCAGTATGTGTCAGCAAGGCACTGTTAATAAGTGAGTCATTGCGATTGAAGCGAATCATTTTAACGGTTGATTCATTCAGGAACGAAACACTAGGCATGCGGTACTTTGATGTCATAGAGTGATCATTCTGTGCAGCGCTACTTCAAGTCGAACGCGCCTAATGTCATGTTGCTCAGAGACGCAAAACTGTGCTTTGGTGGCTGTGTTTGGAATAATTTTTTTTTTGTAGAAATTTGTTGTAGAAATGGAATATGGTGTCTAAAACGCAAGTCTCTTAATTAACTTGTTTACTGACCTGTTGTAAATATATATATATGTAATCATGATGATTTTTTGGAGGAAAAGACGGCATTCTTTGTGTGATTTTGATTTACTATATGAAATGAAATAAATATGTAAATTTTCTGCCCCTGTATCTTCAATTTTGTGATCATTCTAAATGCATTTTACAAGACTGAATCACACAGTGAAAGAACGCACTATAAATGCACGCGCACATCATTAAGACAATTAATGATATTATCGCAGACAATATATATCGCACACTCTGCACCACTGTCTTTTTGGCTAATTTGTGCAAAACCTCTTGCTAAAATGTCAAAGCTTCATTTTAACCACCAATGCAACGATGCAGTTATTTAGCTCACCTCTACATTCTTGCGAAGGGTTGATGTCTTGTCGAGATTTTAGAAGCTGCTGGTTTGGTCTCCCTAGGCAAGCACAGCTTACACTGCATAATAAAGCATAAATATGGCCAGGGGTTCACTTCATTTCCTTCGAGTTCAACTTCAGAATATGACGGGGTTTCGTTTTCAGCGGTGTCTGCACCACTAAACCCTGTTTTGTCCGTCTGCATCTTTCTTGTGATTTTAGAGTTTACAGGGAGCGATTTTTTTTTTACTCAGTAATTAATGTGTTTTAAAATGTAGCAAAGTACAATACTTCAAACTAAATATACTTTAATCTGTAAAATTACAGATTTTGAAAATTACTTTAAAAAGTAGAAGTACACAAAAAAGCTACTCAATTACAGTAACGTGAGTAAATGTAATTCGTTACTTTCCACCTCTGCATTTACATCATCTCAATGTTTCATGATGCCAGGATGTTTTTTTATTTTTTATTTATTTTAATGTTCTATAACATAGACAGCAATATGATACAAAAGTAATATGAGTTATAATGTTGCTAGCTTAATGTCAGTAAGAATGATTAGACAAAACTTTACTGAGATAGGCTATTCTCTGTTCACGAATATAGCCACATATTTTTATAATTATATATATTGTATAGGCCTTCATACAAAGCATGCTTGTGTTTTCAAGAATGTAACTAAGCTTCTGTTCATCAATATCTGCTCTGGTGTAAATAAATAAAAAAAAAAGTCTATCAAGTAAGCTGTAAATATCACTGACAATAAATGTTCTATATGGTAATTGTGTTCTTTTTATTTTTAATAGTATCAGTGACCATCACAATAATGTTAATAATGCAGTTTATTTGCGTAAACAGAATGCTTACTTTTTTATTTCAGATACATAATAACCTGTTGCAAAGCGAGCCATTGCAAATAAGCAGCCCACTCAGGAATCTGGAACACAGCTAAGACCAAGCCAGGCACACACACCCATCTCTTCAAAGTCTCTTCAAAAAAGTATGCCCTTCAGAGCACATAAACAATATACATTTTGGAAATGCCAGGTATGTGACATTCATTTATATATTTCAACATGACACATGTGCCTGCATTTATTTGATCCAAAATACAGAAAGTTGCAAGCTAAATTTTCAGCATCACTACTCCAGTCTTACTCCAAGTGTAACAATATACACTATACCATTTAAAAGCTGGGAGTCAGTGTGTATATACATAAACTTATTTAGCACACAAGTGATGACAAATACAATAATCATGTTAGAAAAGATGCTGTTCTTTCAGTTCATAAAAAAATTATCTATTTTCAAAATTAATAATAATAATAATAATAAATGTTTTTTTGAGTAGCAAATCAGAATATTAGAATGATTTCTGAAGGATTGCGTGACTGGAGTAATGATGCTAAAAATTCAGCTTTGAAAGTCAGCTTTGATTGTTCCTAATAAAACTGTTTAACTGCACTCGCAAGTGAATCTCAAGTTATTTTGGGGGATAATTAAATATATTCTAAATAAACTACAAACCTAAAAATATATACATTTATTTTGTCCTCACATTCTTTCTTGTAACTCTTCCCTCTCGGTCACTCATCTGCCTGAAAGGCTCATTATGCAGCTCATTATGTGGGTCTTTGTCTTCTCAGCTTTGAATCACACAAATATTCATGATAGTTGACGCCTACTCGCATATGCCATTTTGAAACTTAAAATTAAAAAAGTCACAGGAATAAGTTCTTAATTTGTGGCAACCTATTTTGTTCCCTCCTCGTGGCATGTGCCACAATCCCTGCCTGTGTTTTCCTGCCTTTGTGTCTCTGTTCCCCTTGTTTGTTGCTGTGGACACTTATTGAACCACACCCATCACCTTGTTAGTTCCTATGGTTACTAATTAGTTCATTGCTTCTGCTCTGTATATATAGCCCTTGTGTTTCCCTTGTTCTTTGCCTGTTGTTGATTTTAAGGGTTGCTGTTTCCGCTTGTGTTTTGTGGCTTCTTTTCCCGTGTTTTGGTTTGTGGTTTGTCTCAGTTTACTTCATTAAACAACCTACACTTAGATCCCTGCCTCTGCCCATTTCTTTCAGTATATTTATGCATATTTATCACCAAACATGCCTTTAACCATTTCAACCATAAATGTTTTGTGTTTGTTTTACATATGTTTAGATATACACATTCCCTTCACTTATGCATCAAAGAGAAAGGTGCACATTTTTCTCTTCATCAAGTAATTTATGTGAATTTTCAAATTAAAATGTTAAGAAATGTTACAATATCCTATCAGTTTCAAGGTTTTATGCCCTTAATAATAATAATAATAATAATAAATGTTTTTTTGAGTAGCAAATCAGAATATTAGAATGATTTCCGAAGGATTGCGTGACTGGAGTAATGATGCTAAAAATTCAGCTTTGAAAGTCAGCTTTGATAGTTCCTAATAAACTGTTTAACTGCACTCGCAAGTGAATCTCAAGTTATTTTGGGGGATAATTAAATATATTCTAAATAAACTACAAACCTAAAAAATATATACATTTATTTTGTCCTCACATTCTTTCTTGTAACTCTTCCCTCTCGGTCACTCATCTTTCTGAAAGGCTCATTATGCAGCTCATTATGCGGGTCTTTGTCTTCTCAGGTGTGAATCACCCAAATATTTATGATAGTTGACGCCTACTCGCAAATGCCATTTTGAAACAAAAAGTGTTTTAGAAAATTTAAATTAATCTATTGTTTTCTGTGAGTGAGCAAACAAGATTATTTTCACATCATTTTGAAGCAAAAATTCTAGGCTACAAGCTCCAGGTTTGACAGTCTTGTGAACAAATGTTCTCTAGGTGTTTTATGACCTTATTTCAGTGATTTCAAAATTTTAGTTTTTACTAACCACGCATAAACATTGTTTTCTCAAAACAAACAATCATGTACATGCATGCTATTTACATATTATTGTAGCCCAGTTTGTACTGATTACAGTGTTATTAGACTTTAGCCATGTATCTATTTATAAGCAACTGAAAAAAGCACAAAAGTTTATCCAGGCCCCCAAAAAAGGGTTAAAAGAACCAATGACTTAAACTACTTCAGTCTGTGTGCACTGAATTTATTTAATACACAAGTTTCACAATTTGAGTTGAATTACTGAAATAAATGTACTTTTCCACGACATTCTAATTTATTGAGATGCACCTGTACACACACACACACACTGTAACTGACCGTCTGCAGTGGCGTGCAGCAGCATGAGTGTCTGCTCTCTGAAACCCTGTGGATTCTGCAGCACACTGGAGAACTAGAGACACACAGTCTGTCACTAACATCTCAAATACATTTCAGCAGAGTCTGAATCCAAAACAACTAACCAGCACCAACCTGATATCTGTTGTCGTCCTGAAGAGGGAAACCCAGATAGCGTTCGGAAAAGGCTGAGGCTGAGAGAGAGAGAGAGAAAGAGATTGAATGAGAGAGAGAGAGACCTTTAACACACATTTATTTATAAATTACACTGTATAGACACCTCAACCAATATTTAACATTGTTCCTGTGGCTCAGTGGTAGAGCACTGCGTTAGCAGTGCAAAAGGTTGTGGGTTCAATTCCCAGGGAACACACATAATGGTAAAAAAAGAAAGAAAAAATTTATAGAGTGAATGCACTGTAAGTAGCTTTGGATAAAATCATGTACTAAATGCATAAATGTAAAGCTGCAGTCTGTAAATTTTGCCTCTTTGTCGCTATCTCTGTTTAAAAAACCTGCAATTGCAGCTGTGTGCTGAATTATCTTCCTTGCATGGGTTGTGCTCCGGCACAGCTCCAGTGTGGATGAATCTAATGTTTTGAGGTGAATGTGTGGCTGTCAGTCACCGCACCAGTGTGGATATTCACTGTACTTCGCAATAACAGATCTTACCCTACGTCTCGGAATATATGACCCTAATAAGAATTTTCATCGGATATTGTCATCTGAACAAGTAAGCAAGCAAGTCTGCCATTTTTGTTCTGACCAACTGAGGAAAAATGATAGTAGACATTTTGTGGTGATAAAGAATTGTGATTAAATGTTGGTATCAGTTGTGTTTTATTGTATGGATTAGTTAGATTTTTTAATTTTGTTTAGTGTTATTTTTTAATTTTTTATCCAGATCAGATGCTCACTGTCCCGTGGATTGAGCCACCAGCAGAGAATTGACAGTTTAATCAGAATCAGAAATCAGAATCAGAAAGAGCTTTATTGCCGAGTATGCTTACGCATACAAGGAATTTGTTTTAGTGACATAAGCTTCCAGTACACAGAGACAACAACAACAAAAAAACAAAAAAACAAATTGCAAATAAATAAATTGTATGAACAGTTGTGCTATAGATGACAATGGATTAGAATAGAGTAAGATGCAGAGATGTACTTGGATGGAGGGGTAACAAATAAATATAAGAATATTGCACATTTTTGCATAAGTGGGGAACATTTAACTGTTCATGAGGTAGATTGCCTGGGGGAAGAAACTGTTCTTGTGCCTGACTGTCCTGGTATTTGCGGCTCTGAAGCGCCGGCCAGATGGCAAAAGTTCAAAAAGGGGGTAACTTGGATGAGAGGGATCCGGAGTGATTTTCTGAGCCCTTTTCCTCACTCTGGATGTATACAGTTCTTGAAGGGTGGGGTAGGGGAGCACCAATAATTCTTTCAGCAGTCCGAACCGTTCTCTGTACTCTTCTGATGTCTGATTTTGTAGCTGAACCAAACCAGACAGTTATTGAAGTGCACAGGACAGGCTCAATGACGGCTGAGTAGAACTGTTTCAGTAGCTCCTGTGGCAGGTTAAACTTCCTCAGCTGGCGAAGGAAGTACAACCTTTGTTGGGCCTTTTTACCAATGGAGTCAATGTGATTGTCCCACTTCAGGTCCTGAGAGATAGTGGTGCCCAGGAATCTGAATGACTCCACTGCAGCCACAGTGCTGTTCATGATGGTGAGTGGGGGGAGTGCAGGGGGGTTTCTCCTGAAGTCCACAATCATCTCCACTGTTTTGAGAGCTCCAGGTTGTTAAGACTGCACCAGACAGCCAGCTGCTCAACCTCTTGTCTGTAAGCAGACTCGTCACCGTCCTGGATGAGGCTGATGACTGTAGTGTCGTCTGCAGACTTCAGGAGCTTGACAGAAGGGACTTTAGAGGTGCAGGTCGTGTAGAGGTGTAGAGGAGAGAAGAGCAGTGGGGAGAGAACACATCCCTGTTTGACATGAATTTCCCCAGTCTCACTAGCTGTTGCCTATCTGTCAGAAAGCTGGTGATCCACTGACAGACAGAGCTACTGTAGGAACAGAGAGCTGGGTCAGTTTGGTGGTCTGGAGGACTGTTGGAATGATGGTGTTGAAAGCCGAGCTAAAGTCCACAAACAGGATCCTCACATAAGTCCCTGTTTTGTCCAGATGTTGCAGGATGAAGTGCAATCCCAAGTTGATTGCATCATCCACGGATCTGTTTGCTCGGTAAGCAAACTGCTGGGGGTCCAGTAAGGGGTCCAGTGATGTCCTTCAGATAAGCCAGAACCAGTTTTTCAAATGACTTCATGACGACAGATGTTTAGAGCCACAGGTCTGTAGTCGTTAAGTCCTGTTATCTTGGGTTTTTTTGGAACGGGGATGATGGTGGAGCGTTTGAAGCAGGACGGCACTACACAACTCCAGAGATCTGTTGAAGATCTGTGAAAAGATGGGGGCCAATTGGTCAGCACAGGTTCTCAGACAGGCTGGTGTAACACCATCTGGGCCTGGTGCTTTTCTTCTTTTGTTCTTTTAGTTTTCACTGATTTGAAGAGCAGGAGGTGGGGGGGATTGCAGGAGGTGTTAACGGTTGTGTAGGGAGATGATCAGAATGGATGTGGGGTGTTTCAAATCTACAATAATACTCATTCAGGTCATTAGCAAGTTGTTGATTAGCCTCAGTGCAGGGGGATGGTGTCTTGTAATTAGTGATGGCTCTCAGTCCACTCCACACTGAAGTTGAGTCGTTGGAAGTAAACTGGTCTTCCAACTTTTTAGAGTAGGTCCTTTTAGCCGCTCTAATCTCTTTGTTCAGTTTGTTCCTGGCCTGATTAAACAAGACTCTGTCACCATTTCTGTAGGCATCCTCTTTGGCCTTACGAAGATGTCTGAGTTTTGCTGTAAACCATGGCTTATCATTGTTGAATGTTAAATAAGTCCTGGTAGGAATACATATATCCTCACAAAAACTAATATAGGATGTTACGGTCTCTGTGAGTTCGTCCAGATCGGTGGTAGCAGCTTCAAAAACACTCCAATCAGTGATGTCAAAACAAAGCTTGTAAATCCTGCTCTGTTTCATTGGTCCATCTCTTCACAGTCCTTACTACAGGTTTAGCTGATTTAAGTTTCTGCCTGTAGGTTGGTATAAGATGAACCAGACAGTGATCAGACCCCAAAGCTGCTCTTGGAACAGAGTGATATGCATCTTTTATTGTGGTGTAACAGTGATCTAATATATTACTGTCTCTTGTGGGACATGAAACATGCTGTCTGTATTTTATTTAAGCCAGGCTTACGTGCGCTTGCGGAGGGATGTAAACACTCACCAGAATGAACGAGTGAAACTCCCGCGGCGAATAGAATGGCTTGCAGTTGACAAAAAGCACTTCTAGATCTGAACAGCACATCTTCTTTAACACAGTTACATCTGTGCACCACCGTTCATTGATATAAAAGCATGTCCCGCCGCCGCGCGATTTCCCCGTTGATTCTGCGTCGCGGTCCGCTCTGAACAGCTGAAAGCCCGACAGATGGAGCACGCTGTCCGGTATGGCGTCACTGAGCCAGGTTTCCGTGAAACACAGAGCAGCAGAGTGCGATAAATCCTTATTTGTCCAGGAAAGCAGAAGGAGTTCGTCCGTTTTGTTGGGTAGAGAGCGGAGATTTGCCAGATGGATGCTAGGCAACAGCGTTCGAAATCCGCGCTTCCTGAGTCTAACGAGCGCGCCAGCTCGCTTTCTCCGTTTGCGCTTTTTGAAGCGTTTGATCAGCGCCGCTGCTCCACCGACAACAACGTTTAGTTAAACGTCCGAATAATTGAAATCCGGTAAACATTTTCTGGTGTGTTCTGCCGAATGTTCAGCAGTTCATCCCTGGTGAAACTGATCGTGTTTGACAAACAAAAAACAGGAAAAACGAACAAAAACAGTACAAACACTGGAGAGCCAAGCACTGAAGTAGCCGTCTGCGGCGCCATCGAGGTCCGTTTAAATGCAGAATTAGGCAAATATACTCTAATCCAGGGCTCTGCAACCTTCAACATCAAAAGAGCCATTTTGGCCCCTTTCCCACCGAATAAAATTGACATGGAGCCACAACATATTTGATCTAAAAAATAAAGATAACATGGCATATAGCTAAAGTGTTATATTCAGTTATGTCACCAGGCATGGGGAGTGGCAATCATTTCAGAAGTGAGGGGGACAGAAATGTCAAATGTAGTAATAATAATAGGCCTAATAATATTTATTTATGTATGTTTAATTGGAAAAAAAAAGACAAAAAAAACTTTCTTATTTCATACTTTTAATTGGCTAAGAAATAAAATACACTGCTGGACAGTAACCAATCATTTGTCTTCTATAATATTTTTTATATATATTTTAATAATGACAAATTTATGGTTATGATTGCATAATCAGTATAATAGTTTATATACAACAAACACTTTTTTCCATTTTTATCACAGAATAAGGCAGAACATATATTTTATAGCTTCTGTACTGTAATTAATGCTATGTCAATTACCACTGTAACATTCATATAAAAGACTTGAAAAATGGGATTGGGCCGATAGATGATGATGCCATCCACTTTAGCTGTTTGCTGATAGACATCATGATGTTGACATCGTGACCCCCATTCCCTCACAATCCGCCGCATTCCAATACTGTGTCCGTGAAGAAAATGATGTATAAGGAACCCCTCAAGGGAATAAATAGGAGATTGGAGGAAAATACATATTTTAATAATATCTCTTGCAGCAATACCATTGGGTAATTATATTGCATATAAATTGCAGGCATCAGGGAGCCACTAAACTGCTTTTGAATGCAAGATCCATTTCAGTTTCACTTTCAAGATTCGCGATCGCCCTTATACATGGAGCGGCAGTATTTACCACACATTTTACAAGATTAGATGTTTGTCAGTGGTGTTGAGGATCTGCAAATCATTAGCCATCATCCTCCAGCTTCGAGTATGAATGTAGCCAATAAAACATACAGCGCATTAAAGTGTCCAGTGCTCCGTGATGAAACGACGTGACTATGTTGTCTCTTTTAATTTAAATCTAGATTTATTAACACTGGCCCTTGAAAACTGCAGAGGGATGAAAGGCCGCAGGTTGCCAACCCCTGCTCTAATCATAAAGATAGAAAAAAGGGCAATTCAATTCTGGAAACATCTGAAACTCAGTGACCCCTAATCATATCATTATGAAGCCCTGCAATACCAAGAGATGAGCAAAGAAAGCAAGCTGATCCAGAGCTTCGGTCCTGATGCTTCACTAACATCATTGCAATTGCTTTGGCAATACAAATGTATAGTTTTTGTCATGCCAATAAAGCTCACTTAAATTTAACTTGAAATTTTAAATAGAGAGAGAGACAGAGAGTGGGGGGGGGGAGACCAAAAAGCAAGGTCAGATTCCCTCACAGAACCACAGAATCACGAGTGTGAAACTGCTCTGCGGTTCGAGATACACATCAGTGCGAAGCCTCACATAATCACAATATCACCAGTAACGTACCATACAGACTCCAGTCCGCCACAGGTGACATGGCTGCTGCACATTTAAACAAGTTCTCTGTGGATTTAATCATCAGGAGTGCGACATATCCTCCATAACCCTGCAGAACGACACAAACACATAGGTTTAAACTCTTGACGGTTTTCATCAGTGTTTCTTCCGTTACAGCAGCTGAGTGTGAGATTGAGTCTTACCCGGCCAAACACACCAATCCGGGTTCGATCGATGTACGGCAATTTCAGCAGGTACCTGGAAGAAAAGCATGACTCTGTTAGCATGTTTCACAACTAGGGATACACCGATACCACTGTTTTCAGAACGAGTCCGATACTGATGCTTTCATTTTTGGTATTCGCAGATACCTGTATTTTCACATTTGTCTTTTTTTTCCTTTTCTTTTTTTTTAACAAAAATTGGGTACAGAGACAAAATAATAATTATAATAATAAGAAGAAGATGAACAATCATGTTAGTTGGCTTCAGTTAGCAAACATATATTTCCTTCAGTTATTTTCACACTTAATTATACCTGTTAAAATGTATTGTATAAGCTTTTGTTACTTTCACTGTTCATATTAGTTGGCGCATTAGAACTGCTCCATTGCAGCAGCTCAATACTGTAATGTAGGGAACCACTCCTTATACATTATACGAGTACGCCCTTACTATTTTGGTGATGTAATTTGCGTCACGCGCACTATACGCAGACCCTCGCGTATGAATAAAAAACATAATTTTAGAGCAAGCTAAACATACACACATTTGCACTGGTGCAGAAGACACTTCCAGGCTAAAGCATTTCACACAGTCTGCTAGTTTCACTTTTGCTGTAATCGTGTATGCTTGACGTTTAAAATAAATGTTGTTTATAGTGAATGCCCCTATAATTTTTGTTTGTTTTATATTGACGATTTAGTTTTAATCCAAATGCATGCGCTAATGTAGCGAACAGCAATCAAGATCATGCAACAGAAGTGTGTGCTCTCTGACTCTCTCTCTCGCTCGCTCTCCTTACCGTCAAATTACTTTAGTAACCCGAGTTCACTGTTTTGCTTGCTTGCTTTTGACATATCCACCGAACTACAAACTTTCCAGTGATGAACTGTGAGATATTCACTCGACAAGCTCCTGCATCTGCGCAGCCGCACGCTCAATCCACTCAGCGCGCTCTGCTTATCAGCTCGTGCACATCCGCTTCCCTTACCAAAAATAGTATACTTCAAGTTTATTTTAAAAGTATACTTAAGTAAAGTTCAAGTATATTTTTAAGTATACTTTATTTATCAAGTATACATTTATCAGTGTTCTAGTAGTATACTTGTAAGTGTACTGTTTCAATACTCCTTAGGACTAAATTGGCCCACTTTCTAGTACATAAAAGTATACTTTTAAGTATTCTTTAAGTATAACATTAGTTTTATACTGCAAGTATACTCATAAGGTTTCTTTAAGTGAACTTTACATCATACTTTAAGTATACTATAATGTCCCTATTTAGGTTTGAATTTGTATATATTTTGTGATATGAATATCTGAACATACAAAACATCCAAAGAAAGAACAGGGTATCTGCTTTTGAACAAAAACATTTTATTCTAGCTTCATGCATTCTTTTTTTTAAACACTTTATTGTGGGTAAGTTTCATGAAAAAAAAAAAAAAAACATTTTGAACAAAAAGCTGAAAAAAGACTATGAATTGGATTCAGAATGATAATCAAAACGTAGATGGAGTCGATCTACACCCTAAAGCTTGACTGTAATTATTACCTCTTCATCGATCAACATTTTATTCCATAACGTTACAGTAGTTTTGATGCTGTTTCATGATGATTGTGTTAGATTACATGTGTTAGCATCCATTGTTTATTTTTTTCTTCTACACTTGTGTTTTTTGGAAATTCTGTGCAGAAGATGTGTACTAGCACCCTC